>NW_003298971.1:0-62585 GCF_000151645.1 Tuber melanosporum
ACAAAACATAAAACAAAACCAAGTATCAAACGATACTTAAAACAAACCAAGTATCAAAGCGATACTTAAAACAAAACATAAAACAAAACCAATAACCAAGTACCCGTACCGGTTACAAGGCCCTTAAATATTGTTCAAGTATTGCATTTACCCGTTCTCTTTGTCCATCCGTTTGTGGGTGGAACGCTGTGCTCTTTCTGTTTTGTATTCCCATTTCTCCGGTTACTTTCTTCCATAGTCCCGATGTGAATAGTGTTCCTCGATCCGTAATGATATTATTTGGGAGGCCGTGAAGTTGAAAGACCTCTCGGAAGAATGTTTGTATAAAATCCCTCGCGTTGATGTCTTTTCTAACCAGAATGAAATGACTCATTTTGGTCAGGCAATCCACCCCGACCATGATGCTATCGCAATTTTCCGATGTTGGTAGGTCCGTGATGAAATCCATAGTAATTGTTTCCCATGGTTGTTCGGGGATTTGGTTTGATTTTAGTAATCCATATGGTGCGTGTTTAGCCGTTTTCGTTCTCTGGCATATGTTGCGGTTTTTGACATATCGTTTGACATGTTCGCGCAGTTTAGGCCCATAGAATGACCTCGTGATGAATTCCGTGGTTTTAGCCGTTCCTCCGTGTCCTGCCGTTCGGATATCATGGTGTTGTCGTATGATGTCTGTCCTTATCTCCTCTTCTTCCGGCATCCATTGTTTTCCATCGTACCACATATTTCCATCCTTCCATTGACATAACCTCAGTGCAATTCCTTTCATCTCCTTTTTTCCTTCTTCCCAGGCTTCTCTTATTGCCTTGATTGTTTTGTCTTTCTCATTTGCGTTCTCAATTCCTCTTTCCTCCTTTGATGTGAATTGGATAACCTCCATTGCCTCGAAGTAGGTTTTTGGTAATAGGGTCCGTGTTTTTTGTTTGATCCTTTGGTCTTCTTTTGTTTGTGGTTTGTTGCTTGCAATCCTTAGGCGAGCCTCTGGCTTTCCACTTTCTTTGCCTGGTTGGTATTCGATTTTGAAGTTGTATTTGCTGAGGTGTTCCATCCATCTTATCTGGCGATCGTTCAGTTCTTTTGTAGTCATGAAAGGTACCAGGTTCTTGTGGTCCGTTAGCACTCGGACTGGGTGGTCGTTGTTCGAAACGTATCTTCTCCATTCTTTTAATGCTTGAACTATTGCTAATAGTTCTTTGTTTGCAACATCGTAGTTGCACTCTGCGGGGGTCATTGTCTTGGATCGATAAGACACTGGCCTCCATTTTCCATCGTCGCATTGTTGCGATAGTATGCCTGAGCATACATATTTTGAGGCGTCCGTCTCGATCATTGTCCTTCGTTTTGGGTTGAAATCGACCAATATGGGTGCCGATGTTAGATGCGTTCGTATTGCATCATATGCTTTTTGTTCCATTTCTCCCCATTCCCATTTCTTGTCTTTTTTTGTTAGGTTATAGAGTGGTTTTGGAAGCCTACTAAACCCCTCTATGAACCTCCGATAAAAGTTGCAGAATCCCATAAAGCATTGAACATCTGTCTTGTTGTTTGGTTTGGCCCAATCCCATATGGCTGTTGTTTTAACAGGGTCGACCTTTACCCCACTTTGATTGATGATAAATCCTAGGTATTCTGTTTCTTCCTTATGGAATTCGCATTTTGTTAGTTTGATCTTCATTCCTGATCCCTGTATTGCCACCGTGATATTGCTGATATCTTTTTGATGTTGTTGTATGTTTTCCGAGTATATGAGTACATTGTCCAAGTATAAGATGCAACATATGTCGAGGTACTTATAAAGTACCTTGTTGATCCATCTCTGGAATGAAGCCGGTGCGTTGGTTAGCCTGAAGGGCATAACCTAGTATTCGAACATTCCGTATCTTAAGGCGAATGTAGTCTTCCATTTGTCTCCTGCCTTGACGCGGATATTGTGGTATGCGTCTTTGATGTCGAGTTTGGTGAAGTATTTTGCTGATCGTAGTCTATCCAGTGCTTCCCCGATCAAGGGTAGTGGATATCGGTCCTTCTTGGTAACCGAATTGAGGGCTCTGTAGTCCACGCAGAGTCTCATTTTTCCGTCCTTCTTTTTGACGAATAGTATTGGGGAACCTCCTGACGCGAAAGAGTCTCGGATCCATCTTCTCTTTAGGTTTTGCTCGATGTACTTCCTAAGTTCTTCGAGCTCTGCTTCCCCTAGGGGGTATAACCTCTTATAGGGAATCTCTTTTGTCTTTCCTGTTTTTCCGTCTTTATCTAGCTGAATCTCGTGGTCGATTCCTGGTCTTCGAGGTGGTAGCTCCGTAGCTTCCTCTTCTTGGAATAGATTTGTGAATTGGTGATATTCTTTTGGAACCAATTCTTTCCATCCTTTTTTGCTTTGGTATTTCTTGTCCTGGATTGCTAGCTCTGTGCTGATGTTGATTTTTGCTAGAACCGCTTTTTCGTCCTCGTATGTCCATTTGAGAATTCCTGTTGTATCTCCTCTTCGATAATATCGTCCAAAGGCTTGTGCTGTGATCTCTTTGATCTCAATTCTTTTTGTTGTATTGAGCTGGTTTTGGTCCGTACTTCCAAATCCCTTGTTTTCTCTTATGGTTTCTTCCAGTTGATCTACTTCATGCAGATCCTCTTTGTTGATTTCTTCGATTATCCACTGTGCGATTCGATCGCCTTTCTGGACTTGGTAGTCCTTCATTGAGCTAGGTTGGCCAGGACCACTTTGATTTAACCGGTATAGTCGACGTTGATCACTCCTGCTATGGTTATGAGTCGGTGTTAGACTGCTAGACCGCTGCGGGGTGCTATTCATCCATAGGTGCCTTCTGGGAGTCCAATGGCTATTCCTGTCACTATCGTTGCCTGCCCATTGGCCAGTATCTTGATTCCTTCGTTGGTATATAGGTCGTGTCCTGCTGCCCCTTTGGAACCCTTGGTAGGCACTTTTGCCCCTTGGTCCAGTCTTTGTATCCGGACCCTCTTGTCTTGCCGCATCTCGGCAAACTTTGCATGCAAAGTTTCTTCCTACGCTTCTCGTATCGGTATTGAGTAGACCACAGGTGAACTGTTGAGACATTGTGTTGCACATAGTTCGCTTGTAAAGGTCATTTTGTTCTCATTCCAATCAAGCGTCGGATTATGCTTCCTTAACCATGGCATCCCTAGGACTATCTCATGGGTCTTCAGATCTGCCACTTGAAAGGTTGCCGTTTCCCTATGGCTGTCAATGTCCATGGGTACTGTTGTCGTATGGGTTATAGGACCCATAGCGCTTGGTTTTCCATCCGCTAAGTAGACTTGTCTTGCTTTCTTTGCTTGTTTGGTGTGGAGGCCGTATTTGTCGCATATTTCTTTGTCGATGAAGTCTTCAGTGGCCCCCGAGTCGAGCATTGCATATATTGTTGTTTCTTCACTTTCTCTGTTGTATATCTGCGTTTTGATCATCACATGATTTCCATCTTCTTCTCCTCTTTGCGTATGTAGTGCCGTGTAGTAGTTCGCTAATTTGATGGGTTTTCCAGGTCCGCATCTTGGGTCTCCCAGACCACCGTTTACTGGGGACCCTCGTCGTTTTCCGCCGGTGAATCCTCTGCTATCATTTCGCCGATGTTGCTTCTTTTCTGATTTTAGAAACGATTATTTCCAGCCGCTCTGTTTCCCTGGCATCCGTTGTCCGGTCGGCTTCTGCATTCTCGTATCCGATACCCTGCTTTTCCACACCTTAGGTATAGTTTCCCATTCATCCTTCTGGCGTATTCTTCCTTAGACAGATTCAGAGCAGGCCCTGCTCTTGACTTGTCTAATTCCATTGGTTCGCCTGGTGGTAATGCTCGACTTTCTCCTCGAGGTGCTTGCGGTTTGAAGGTCCCGTCCACATTCCTGGATGATTGGACCACTCTATGTACTATAGTATTTTCCGAGTTGCTCTGAACCATGTTTAATTTGCTTTCTTTGTCGATTGCACATCTTGCAAATCGTTCGGCTGTCGTATAGCGCAGATCAGAGATTCCCCATGCCTCTCGGAGTCTCTCACTGCAGTTTCTCAGGAGGATGATGTAGAGAGTCGCATCATCAAATTCGGCCTGGTATTCCAACAGTCGACATTCATTCCAATATGCTGAGAACTTTTGTTTTCCATGCTGGAGTTTTTCTAGCTTTTGTCTTGCTGTTTCTTTGGTGTTGGGATCTCGAAATTGTTCAAAGAGTGTCACCTTGAACTCTTCGTATGTGACCCATTCCCTCTACTTCCATCCATCTTGGAAGGGCATGATCCATTGTGCCGCGAGTCCTCTGAGTAGAGATTCCACATATGGAATCTTAATTTCGTCATGGTGATCTCCGTATCCCTTAACGGCAAAATATCCCTCGCGTTGTGCTAAGAATATTCGTAGCTTATCTTCGGCTCCTTCGTATGTGTCGGGCTCCTTTGCTTTTGGTCTTTGGACATTTCCTTGTCCTGTATTTCGCATGGCTGCAAGAAATGCATAAAACTGATTTTCAGTCATTCCAAGTATGCTGGTTCCTGGTGCTGGAGTGGCTGGGGCTGGTGGCCCAGGTACTGCGGATCCCGACATTCTCTCGGGTCGTGGAGTTCTAGCAGGAGAGCTATCGACTGGTGATCTTTTCTCTGGGGTTACTGGACTTGCTGCTCTCGAGTGTTCTGCTGAGACGTGATCTAGAGCGTCGCCGAATCCTCCTAGATTAAGATTTTGATCGTCAATGTCAATATCTCATACCCTGTCTGGGTTGAAGGATGCCGTCTTGTATCGTTTGGCGTCGCACTAGGTGACGCTTTGTAATGTAATGATCCCTCTCTGGATAGTTAATGCTTGGCGATGGGGAACGATACTTCTCTTCCTGTCTTCTTCTTCCTTTGTCTTACGATAGCTCTAGGCCTCTACCTATGTTACCGATAGTACAAGACCCTTGTCTTCTACCGGGAACGCCTATCGTAAGCTTTCTCTAACTCTTCTTCGTAAAGCGCCTTCTTCGGTGTAACGATAATGTTGCAATAAAGATAAAGATTGTAAAGGTGTTTTATATTCGTTAAAGTAATGAGTAGGAAAAGTACTTAGAACAAAGCTTGAAGAACCTATCTTTCTCTGCCGCATCGGCCTCCTTATATAGTATTCTTCCCGCGTTTAGTCATGTGACTTAAAGTGGTCACATGTGCGAAACTAAATCATAACAAACTAGTCACATGACCAATGTGATCACATGCTCAAAACCCATGACCTCATAGCGAGGTCGTGTGCAAAACTCATAAATCAATCATAACGCAATAAACAAGTCATATGACTCGACTGAGTCATATGCACGAAACCCATGACATCATAATGAGGTCATGTGCGAAACATAAATCATATGCGCAAGGCTTACCCGTAAGGCACACTCGTAAGGCATACTCGTGAAGCGCATGTCCCATGACTCATACTTGAGCCATGTGCGAAAGCATCACAAATCCCACACATAACAAATCATATAACCCGAATAGGTCATATGCGTGAAACAATAACATACCTGTGACTCATAACCATGTGTCACGTGAAAACCCTTTCCTCGCTAAGCCACGTTCGTGACACTATACAATAACTTTAACCAGCTCCTGCAAGTTAACAGAATGCATGTCAAGCGAATCAACGATGTGGCTACAGACCTGATGATGTATACGGACCGAATGGAGAGAGGAAGTATCTCCAAATACATCCTGAAGCAACGATTCTACGACACTATGCACCCTACCCTCCGGCGAGAAGTAGAACCACTCGAGGAAGACGGCGATGATAGTGGAGTAATAATTGCAAGAGCAGAAGGAAAGGACGCCATTCTCCATGAGACCAAGGCCTACAAAACACAGACATCCTCTAGTAGGAACAGCCCGCCACGGCACAAAGCCTCCAGCGATTCTGAAGATGATACCCCACGGGTTTTCAAGAAGAAAACAAAATACTCCAAAGAATCAAGATGGCAGAAAGGAGAATGTTTTGAATGTGGAAAAACAGGACACATGGCAAAAAACTGCCCTAAGAAGAAAGGAAAAGGCAAGGCAATTAAACAAGAGGCATCAGCCAACAATACTGAAAGCGATAATACCCAATCCAGCGAATATGAAGAAATCCATATCGGATATATCGATGTGGAATGCAACAGTGTTCGACCTCCGGCTACATTCAAAGCACGCACCATCCTGGAAGGTACTATCCTGATCAAAGGCAAAACGGCTCCAGTCCTATTCGACACTGGCGCAATCGGAAGAGATATGATCAGTAATGCCTTTGTCTCTATCCATGGACTCCTAACTCTAGACCTTAACCAACCCATAGCAGTCTATATGGCAGTAAAGGGATCACGATCCACATGAGATAAAACCTGTGGTGCGACTATTCGACTTGGTTCTGCAGTCCTACCCCCCCAGGAAATGCTGGTTGGAAATTTAGCCAATTACAATGCCCTAATAGGTATGCCATTCCTGAACCGCCACAAAGCTATAATCGGGTGTGTGGAATCAATCATCGATTTCCTAGATCAGAAGGTCAGAGTCGCATGCAAGCCAACAAGCGGAGAGTACCGAGCTGCAGTCTGTGAAGCAACTGCCCAACGACTATTGGATGAATACTCTGATGTCTTCCCTGATCAAATACCCGAAGAACTACCACCTATGAGAGAGGTAAACCATCACATTCGCCTCCGAGACCCCTCTAATCTCAAGAACCAACACACCTACTCTATTCCTGACTCATACAAAAGCCCACTTTGTGATTGGATCAACCAACAACAAAGAAGAGGAGTCATCTACCAGGCAGAAGCCCCAGGTGCCGCTTCTATGTTTGTTCAACCCAAAGCAGATGGCAAAAGAATCAGCCCCTTGGTTGACCTCAAGCTATGGAACGAAAACACGGTTATGGACAGCTCCGCTATCCCAAACCAAACCCAGATCCTCAATGCAGTTGGACGGGCTAGATTGCGAAGTAAGATTGACCTAAGTGATGCCTACTTCCAAACAAGGTTAGATTCAGAAAGGGAACGCTACAACAGTTTCAAAATACCCTTCGGAAGTTTGATTAGCCGAGTTATATTACAAGGTGATATGAATGCACCCACCACCTTTATGCGAATTATGGAAAACCTCTTGAGCGAATACCTCTACCACTTTGTTTGGATCTACATTGATGATATTCTCATCTTCTCGAACACTGAAATAGAACATGCCTACCATATAGGTTTGGTTTGTACCAAACTCAGAGAAGCTAAATTCTACGCTAGCTGAAACAAAGCAATCCTGTTTCCCGATAAACTCGATATCCTTGGACATGTTATAGATGATGAAGGAATACATGCAGCCCCTGGAAAAATAGCCTGTTTAATGGAATGGTCGACACCCCAGAATCAAAAGGAACTGATGGGATTCCTAGGACTAGTCAACTATATTTCCCAGTTCCTACCACACCATGCCATTGTGACAGTGCCGCTCACAGACCTTACTGGCAATGCAGAATTTGTCTGGACCCACACTCATGACCAAGCCTTTACTAACATCAAGGAGTTGATTAAAAACGCCAACATTATTCATCCTATCGACTATGGCAAACCACAACCGATATGGCTAATTACTAATGCATCAGATGTTGGAGTTGGAGTATGAGTTGGGCAAGGGGCCTCCCATGAAACGGCAAGACCGGCGGCATTACACAGCAGGAAGTTCACTAACTCACAGATGAACTATGGAACAACACAGAAGCAAGCCCTTGCTGTGATTGAGGCTCTCGCTGCTTTCAACCACATCCTGATGGGCAATACCTTCACTATTGTTACCGACCACCAACCCCTCACTAATCTTAAAACAGAAAGAATTCCTGCAAGGAGAAGAACAAGATGGATAGGCGAAATCAGCAAATACAATGCAAAAATCATCTATACCCTTGGAAGAACGTACTATTTAGCTGATGCTCTCTCCCACCTATATGAGAATCAAGATCTCGCAGATCCTCCTCTTGTTCACGACCACACAAGACAAAGCGAAGACAGCCCTGACGACACCTCCTATGAACAAGAACCATCGATGGCTACCGCCAGCCCTGCCACTCCCTCCAATCCTTTCTCTTACACCATGTACAGCGCTGCCGGAACGGAACCAGGAAAGGACATTGATGAAGAATGGCAAGACAATTGCGCGCTCCGCAGCATCCCTCATCATGAGCTTGAACAAAGCAGACTCCACTGGTCCCACTGTTATCATGACACCTGCACTTTTCACCAGACTGAGATTAAGCTCGGCAACAGATACCAGCGACCGTACTATATGCCTGCTGATGATTCCAAAAACCCCAGCTTCGACACCGCAGAAGGGGCAGAAGAGATGATCGATGAAGATGAATTGACCCAACCTCCTCATACCCTTAATCCTGTTCCAACATGATACCAAGGTCTTGAAGAACTCGAACAAGCAGCAGCCTACATGGATGCAATATCCTATTTACACCCCCCACAGTCAGCCCCGCCATCCTCTCCTCCCATTAGCGATTCACGACCACTATATGGTGGACTCTTACGAGTATACAACAATGAAACCATTGTCTCGGTCATACCTCCTACTATTCCCGAGTATCGCCGGCAATTCTACGAAACCTTTGAGGAGGAGGATGCCCCTGTTGA
Organism: Tuber melanosporum; assembly: GCF_000151645.1. Taxonomy (NCBI): domain Eukaryota; kingdom Fungi; phylum Ascomycota; class Pezizomycetes; order Pezizales; family Tuberaceae; genus Tuber; species Tuber melanosporum. The sequence continues at coordinate 8,650 of NW_003298971.1, forward strand.
ACCAACAAGAGGATCCCTGATTGAGGATGAACGGGATGATAGATCAACCACACAAGAATTATCCTCCTCTTTTCGAAGCCAAATGATAGCAGGATATCGCTATGACCCAATCTACTTCCAAGCGATGGATTGCTCCAGGCATGGAGATCTTGCACCCTACACTATATCTAACGGAATGGTCTATACCAGCACCCGTTATGGTGAACATTGCCTATACATCCCAAAAGGCCATATGTTCAATGGAATGACTATTAGGGAATATGTCATCACCGAAATCCACAACAAAGGACACCATAGTGCGGACCGCAACCTCCAATATGCCTCAGAATATGTTTACTGGCCGGAAATGCGAAAGGACTTCCGCGATTTTGTCAAGCAATGTGAACTCTGCCAGGCAAATAAGGAGCGAACACAACTACCTGAAGGGAAAGCACAGACCCTCCAACTACCATGTGAAATATTCGATTCCTACGCCATCGATTTCGCAGGGCCTTTCAACAAGTCGTCTGGGTATGATACCATCTTGGTAGCTGCGGATCCATTCTCTGGATTCACATGGCTCATACCAATAAAGGTTACCGATTCCTCCAAAGACACCTGGAATAACCTCCGACGATACCTCTTTACCCCCCATGGGTACCCCTTGTCTATTTCCAGTGATGCTGATCCCCGCTTTACCGCCAGATTCTGGAAGCAAACCTTGACCTCCCTCAGAATCAACCACATTATGGCTGCCCCTGGATACCATGAGACTAATGGCCAAGCAGAACGAAAAATCCACGAAGTTAAGACCGGAATTAGGAACATGATCAATGAACGACAAACCAACTGGGAACCAGCCCTTGTTGAACTGGCCGCATATATCAATCCCGGATTCTCAGATACCTTGGGAATGTCACCATACAAGGTAGTCTTTGGCCGTCAATACCCCCTCCTACCTACAACTCTATTTAAGAACTCCTCAGTCCCTGCCTCTGATGACCATCTAAACCGCCATCAAGCAATTCGGAATGATAGCTTCCAAGCTGTTAAAGCTGCCCGATTTCGAAGCACCACTACTGCTCAGAAACGACGATGCAAACATGTCCCCATCCCACCAGGTGATATGCTCATTGTACATGGTAACATGTTCATTACCAATTTCGGACGCAATAAGAAATTGCAACCCCGGTGGCGAGGACCCTTCCAAGTCTTATCTTTTGATGAGCATACAGAAAACTACACAGTCCAGATGGATGGACGCATGTACCACCGCAATACCGCGGTCTTCCATGCCTCTGCTGTCAAGCGATTCCACCCAAATGACGACGCTAAGTTCCCTCGAAGAACCCACTCACGACCTGCACCTATCATCATCGACAAGAAAGATGAAGGGAAAGTTGAAGAAATAAGAGATCACCGCCTTTGGCATGGAAATGATCAGTTCCTAGTCAAATGGAAAGGGTATCCAACGAGTGAAAACAGCTGGGAACCGCTAGAAGGATTAGAGCACGCTATGGATATGGTAAATGATTGGTGGAAAGACAACATGCCAAATGAATCCCTCCCCCCAACGATCAATTACATCACCATGTGCTGGACATCCACGATGCCAGAAACTGAGCGATGGCATGCAGAACTCGAAGCTAGAGATGGATTTTGGGCACCATACTTTGAATGGGAATTCGAAAGTAGCGATAATGAAAATCATACTATGGAACAGGTTCTCGACAACCTTATCTGATCCCGATCACCATCCGAATACTATAATGATGTCAAACTGTGTGGAACTCAAGGTGAGGCTGCGACAACAGATTGTTGGACTGTTGTTGAACCGCGATGTTATCCAACTTGAAGACTACTTCGAAATCCTCTTGATAGACTTGTTAGGCGGAGACAACCTGATAGACTTCAGAGTTGTCTAGGCCGATCGAGATTCGTTTTTATAGACGGAGATTGTCTAGGAAGGCTCGGACTTCACTCGTTTCGTTTATGGCTACTAAAAGCGAAGTAAAGCAAGGTAAAGCAAGGTAAAGTAAAATCGTAAGAACAATATTATATTGTTAAGGTCTCTTCTCCGTTGCTTGATGATGTCTAAAGCTTGGGAGGCACTTCGATATTTATATTCCGCATCTGAGTGTTCACGGACTACATCTAACTAACATACAACCATGTACCTTTTTCCAATACAACTCGCAACGTCGGGTTTTCTTCCAAGATGCGAACACCTGGAGACCCTGAAAATCATCACACCCTCTTTGATAATTACAATATGACATTTTGGAAGTCATGCTGTTTCCAATAGTAATTATCCGATGGTGAGAGTCTTTTTAGACAAATGGCCCAATTCTCAAGTCGAACTGTGTTGGCTCCAATCGTCTCCCTTGTCGACGAAATGATCAGTTTCGTCTGCGGGTTGCATCTGCAAAGATAGTTGTTATTACCGACTGTCTAGGTCATCTAACTTCAACTCTTCATAACTCCATACCCAACCGATAGGTCTTTTCCGGAGGACTTCCTACTTGCCTGTAGGAAGCCTTTCCATAGGATTGGTAGATAATCCCTCGGTCGGTAACCCTTGGTTGCCGTGGGTAATAGGATTCTCGTTACTGTTACTGGTTTAGGAGTTACCTCTTCGGTTGCAGTATGTACCGGAACCTAGTTGTAACACTCCTCGAACTTCATTGGGTTCGATGGTAGTATTCTCAGGAGTTCCAGACTCTTCTGGTTATCGTAGGGTAGATGTGAATGTATTGGTCTTTCATTAAGATCCTTTACTATTCATCATCATCTTTTTGCGCGAAAACGTCCCCTTACTTACGGCCCATGCCGAAGATATCGCGTTCTTGAAGCCTAGTAACCTTCTGAGTAGTTGACAGATTCACTCCATTATACTTCCCAGACCTAGCCGAAGGTCCCCTCTTATATATCCTGCGAACAGGATCCGGTCGGACGGACGGCGGCGACGTATATGGTGTTATTTTAACACCTTCGATTCTGTGGTATAATACTCACAGGACGCAACTTAGATCGATATGTATGATGACGCGCGGGCCCCGTAAGGGGGCCGGAGGGGGGTGTTGGAGACCTGAGATTTCGATTTCGGGAGAGGTTACCCTACCTAGGGTGGTTCCTAGGTATCGGATCTCGGTATTCCTAACATGAGCTCCCTCCTCTTAAGGCTTCGTCCCGAATGCCTTTTTTGGTACATTCAAATAAAAATTAAAAAATTTAATTAACGCAACTAATTATTAAACCTTAAACATTAATTCTTTTAGGACCCGATAAGAGTAGGGTAAAAAACCTCCTGCGTTTGCTTGGCCACAGCAGGAAAACCTTTTTCTCATCGCCCTTCCTCTGCCCGCCGTGGCATTTCCGGGTTATCGCGGTGAAATTCATCCACCATTTCTCTTGCGTTATCCATGCCCGTGGCAGGTTCCCAGGTTTTCTCATCTTCAGAACATCCTTGTCATTTAACGAAGTACCATAGTTCACATACCTCCTGGTAGCGACTACGTACTCTTTTTCGGTAAGAGCGTATTTCGCATCTTACAATTTTTTCTATCTCCCATTGTAAGTCGCCCTCAATGTCCTTGGGTTCTCCGGGAGGTTGTTGTCGGTTGGCGCGTACCGACTCCCTGTAAGGTTCTAACAGAGATACATGGAACACTGGGTGGATGTTCCATCGATCCGAAATGTTGAGTTTGCAGGCACGGTTTCTCCGTTTCTCCAAGATCACGAATGGTCCATATAGTTTTGGACTCAGTTTCTTCGACTTCCGATGCGTGCGAATGTTTTTTGCATTTAACATTACTTTGTCACCGATTTTGAAGTCAGGTTGTTGTTTGGCCTTTCTGTCATAGTATTTGGCCATAGCTTCTCGTGTCTGTTGAAGTGATTGCCTTGCTTGTTCGTGGATCGTTCTTATCCAGTTCGCATAGAGTGTAGCTCCTGGATTATGCGCCTCGCGTTCCTTCATCCATTCGGTTTGTGGGTGGAAACCATAGTTTGCGTAGAAAGGGGTTAGTCCATGTGCATTGGTTGCCGAGTTATTATAAGCATGTTCGGCTAATGGTAGGAGCTGGTACCAGTCATCCTGATCATAGTTGACGAAACTTCGCAAGTAACCTTCCAGCACTTGGTTGGTTCGCTCAGTTTGTCTATCTGTTTGGGGATGATATGCTGTAGACATCCTTCTTTTTATACTTAGTGTTTTGTACAAGGATTCCCAAAATTCTCCAGCAAACTTGGAATCCATATCCGAGACAATTTCTGTTGGTAAGCCATGTAGCTTCCATATTTCTTTTGTAAAGGCTGTAGCCACGTCCTTTGCAGTAGCTGTTCCTTCTAATCCGATGAAGTGGGCCATTTTTGTAAACCGGTCGACCACTACCATAATTTGGGTACAGCCTTGACTTTGTGGTAATTGTGTAATGAAGTCGACTGATATTGATGCCCATGCTGCATATGGTACTGATAGTGGTTGTAGTAGACCGTATTTCGCATGTCGTGAGGATTTGTTGTATTGACAATCATCGCACGACCGTACGTAATCGTTTACCCAATTTGCCAATCCCTTCCAATAGAAGTCCCTCATAATTATCTCAAGGGTTTTTTCTTGTCCGAAGTGTCCTGCTATCTTAGCATCGTGACATCCTTCAGCTATTGTCGTATAAAGGTCTTGGTTATTTGGTACAAATAGTCTTTGTTTGTAGTAGAGCAATCCATCGGATAAGGTCCAATCTTTTGGGAAAGGTTTGTCATTGCCTCGTAGTTTTTCTAACTCATTTCTTCTCTTAAGCCAATCTCTATCTTCCGTGATGGCTTTTTGGATCTGTTCCAAGAATTCCGGATTGAATTGTTTGAGTTCCTTATGGGCTAGTATAGAGCTAGTCATGAGGGTTCGTTCAGGTATTTCGGCTGTGCCATACCAGTGTATATTCTGTTCCGCTGAGGCATGTAACTGGCTGACTACTGGCTCCAATTCCTGGATCGTAATAGCTCTTGTTGCGATGTCCGTACTGCCGAATCCCGACTCACCCCTTTCGGTATCTTCTAGATTGTCTATTTCCATCATATCTGTAGTATTAATTTTTTCTATCACTAGCTGGGCAATTCGGTCGCCAGCTTTAATGTAACAGTCTGCGTCTTGATGATTGAATAGTAATACTTTGAGTTCGCCGGTATAATCCGCGTCGATTACTCCAGCACCTGTAGAAATACCGCTTTTGACTGCTAGTCCACTTCTAGGAGCAATTCTTCCGTAGGTTCCGGTTGGGATTCCGATTGCGATTCCAGTTGCCACAACTAATTGTCCCCATGCTGGAATTATATCCTCCTACGTCGCGTAGAGATCATGTCTCGCTGCCACCCGTAAACCCTTGGTGGGTAGCCTTGCTCTTGTATCTAACCGTTTTACTCGAATCACGGAGTTCGAGTTATTCCAGTTTGCTGTTTCCTGTATATCACCTGTGCTTATATCAACCGGTGAGCCACCTGCTATTAAGCATATTTGAATTTCCCTTTTTGTAGTTCTTGTTACGGAACTGATTTGGAAATGTTCGGGTTTTAATATCGCCTGTTCGCGATGTGCAGCTCCCCCCTCAGAACGGTACTCCGGCCGTCTGCTGAGTGCATCAGGTTTACCTCCCTTTGTACCTGGACGGTAGACAATCCTGAAGTTGTAGTCTACCAACTTCTGCGCCCAACGGATTTGGCGTCCACTCCAGACCTTCGAGGTAAGGAAATATTGCAAGTTTAGGTGATCGGTATAAACCGTTATGGGTTTTTCGGTTCTGACAAGGTATTGACGCCATTCTTTGAATGCTTCTAGTATTGCCAATAGTTCTTTATCATGGATCTCGTAATTTCGCTCTGCGGAATTTAGTTTGCCGGAGTGAAAAGCCACTGGATGCAGTCTTTTTTCCACAAACTGGGAAAGGATGCAACCTAAAGCGAAATCACTGGCATCCGTTTCCACTACCGTTTCTCTTTCTGGAAAAAAATGGTGTAAAATTGGGGCCGAAGTAAACCTTCTCTTAAGCTCCTGAAAGGCCTTTTCTTGTTCCGGACCCCACTGGAACTTCTTAGGGTCACCTTTCAATGTTTCTGTAATTGGAGCACAAATCTTTGAGAAGTTTTCTATAAATTGTCGGTAGAAGTTTGCTAATCCTTGGAATATTTGAACTTCCTTGACCGACATAGGTGACCTCCAGTTTAACACTGAATTCACCTTTCGGGTACTCATAGATACCCCATCGACAGCTACCATGTAGCCTAAGAATTCCACCTCTTTAACATGGAAAAAGGATTTCTTGATTGAAATCGCGAGTTGAAAATCTGTTAGTCTTTGTAACACTTTGGTTACTAGCTCGATATGTTCCTTCTCGTTTTTTGAATAGATGAGAATATCGTCCAAATAACATACGACCCCTTGGTCTAGGAATTCCCGGAGGACTTCATTCATCATGTCCTGAAATGTAGCTGGAGCATTGGCTAATCCAAACGGCATGACCATATATTCATAGTGTCCATAACGCGATCGGAAAGCTGTTTTCCATTCATCACCTTTTTTAATTCGGATGAGGTTGTAGCCATCTTTTAAATCGATTTTTGAAAAGATACTAGCTCCTACTACCCTATCACGTAATTCCGACATTAACGGTAGTGGATACTTGTTTAAGATAGTTATCTTATTTAAGTTTCGGTAGTCCACTACCAGTCGTAATCTTCCATCTGCTTTTGGTGTAAACAGGATTGGAGCACCGAAAGGTGATTGACTTTTCATGATCTTTCCTTCCCGTAACATTTGGTCAAGGTATTCTCGTAACAACTTAAGTTGTTTGTCAAACAGAGGATAAATGGGTCCCCAAGAGGGTTTTGCTTCTTTGACTAATTTAATTTCATGGTCGAAGGTTCTCCTAGGTGCTAACTTTGCCGCAGTTTGGGGGAGAAATAGCTTTTTAAATTTCCAGTAGTGTTTTGGGACAGAATCGAAGTTGATTTCGTTAGGATCCTCTATAGTTCCAATTCTTCCTACTTGGATCGCATTTTCATCCCAGGCTACTGTCTCATAGTATTCGAACAAATCTGCAATTCCTTCATCTTCTTCTTCCACGCAGTTCTTGCATTTGGAGTTTTTGAATTCCCACTTTGCGGGTTCTCCAATGTTGGATAAGGGGTGTTCTGAATGCCACCATCCGAAAGGGATTATCATCCCGTAATCGCCTGCTGCTGCGATTTCGCACACAACTTCAGACATATGTTTGTTACGACCTATTTCAAGCCAAATAGGGTGCGTATAAAATTTTCCTCCGGACGGAGTTGATACTCCATCAAAGCCTTGAATATTGACTGGATTCTGTCTCTCTGTGAACGGGATTCGTAATTCCTTTACGAGTTCTTTGTTGATCAGGAATACGTTGGATCCTGAATCTAGTAGTATTCTTATTTGGTAGCGCTGACGTTTGGGGTTTATAATGTGAATAAAAGCATGCCCCTCAGGACAGTTATATCTTGTAGGTTTTGGTGCACTAAAAGCACGTTTCTTTGGATGAGGTGTCGAACCGTCGTTTTGTCGTTTCGACATGTCTGAGGTGTGATAACCACTAGGGTGTTTGTTACCGCGCCTGCGCAGTTTCGACCATTTAGGTCTCCTCAGACAAACTTTGTTTCCCTTTGGTATATTGGTCAGCCCACTACTAGCAGTCTTTACCCCCTGCCGAGGGGTTCCCATACCTTCCACTTTATACTTCCTGTGGAACCAATCTAGGGGGTCTCCGCCATCGTCCAGATATCACGGAAACAAAGGCCGGGTGCGTAGGGCTGGTCGGCTGTCTCTTTGATAACCTTCCTGGGCTTATTCTCCACCCTCGCTTAACTGTAGACAGTGTCCTCATTTTATCGAGTTCCGTTTGGTACCAGCGCGGTACCTAAGAAGCAGTAACTAAAGGTAAGGTCTAGAGCTCTTGTACCTATTTCTCGTATAGATCGAAGATGTGCTTCGCTCATCCTCTAGATCCTTCATCTTAGCCCTACTGTCGCTCCCTTCAGAACCCTTGGTGCTGTCTGTTTCCTGTCTAGGCTTTGGTCCTTATCGGAGACCTTTCAGTATCCAGGTCACGTGCCTGACTACCCTAACGTTCATGCATTAGGTCATTAGACTAAGCTTGTGTCACTCTCTTGAAAAGCATAGAGGCGCCGCCAATGCGTACATTGCTCTTTATTAATCCCCTTGTCCTTGCGGCAAGAAGGACGCGTGTACTCTCACTCAGATCATGATCGCAAGGTCGTTTTCTTCGCTTCAACGTCCCCTTAATTTGCCGTTTATTTCGATTCCTAGAGAGTATATCTCTTCTAGACTACCCGAACACTGTAGTTGTCGGTACCAATGAGATGACTTAAGTCATCTCTTCGTCATCGCCGAGTTCCCAGAGTTTATTACCTCTTGGAACTTGGGCGGTGGAAATCTTTCTGGGACGGTTGACTGTTGCCACCCTTCTAGGCCTTAGTGTCTTGAATGGTCGGTCATCTGCCCTTGTTCTAGATACCTGAATTTGTCCCCAGCAGGTTTTGAAGTCGTGATTTTTCTTACCACAACGAGTACAATTGCCATCCCGCTTTCTTTCATCGATAGTTGACTGAGGGATTCCTTCATGGGCAGTTTTGAAGTTTGTGTGTGTTAACATCATAGTTCCAGCAGATTTCTTTACCGGTTTATTGGTTTCCAGTCCCCGTTTTCTTTTCTTGGAGGGACCACCTCCTTTTATGAAGGGTTTCTCCCTTTTTGTTTGAATTTTGTCCGCAGGTTTCTTATCTGAAGACGTCCTTACGGATTTTGATTTGTCCCGGTCTAGGTGGTCCCGTTCCTGTTGTTCCTCCTCATCCCTTCCTGCTTCCCGGACTGCTTTTTCCCATTTGGCATCGGTATCAAATTTGTTTAAGGAGAGTCGCCACCTAACCTTGGAGGGCAATTTCCTATCACATGCCATTCGCCAGGCTGGTCCCGTTAATCGGGCATGGAGATTAAGATTATGCAGTTTCCCCATGAAGGTTTGAATATCGTTTTTGTACTCCACAGATTCCATATCCCGTATGGCCTTTCGTTCTTCTTCGAGAGGGGCGTATCGACTAGTGAATTCATGCTCAAAGCGAGTCCAGGAAGATAGTTCCGGATCTTGTTCTTCTCCTCGGAGACCATCCATTGCGCGTCGGTACCATACAGCTATTGGGCTGACCTGATCCCCTTTTGTCCTTCCCAAGGCGTAAATGATGCGCTCTCGATCATCATTCCAGATTCTTGGGTTCCGTTCGAAGTATTCTACACATTGGGTCAACCAATGGTAAATACATTGACTGGCCTTTGCTTCGAAAAATGGGGGCGGGTCTGCCGGTCGTTTAACTGTTTAAGCCAAGGCTTCTGCAAGTACGTCAGCTGTTCCACGCTGTTCGGGGGTTAATCCCCGTTTGAATCTGGATGGCCCTCCTCCACGTTTTCCTTTGTTTCCATCGTCATCTCCATCATCACTTCCATCATCCGGGTCGCCACCCGGTATTAGAAAGGTTGGAGGTTCTCCTTCTCTTTGTTTCCTCTTGTCTCGAGAAGGGATTTCTTCAGGTTCCCCTCATTCTGCAGTCTCTTCCCATTCCTCTGGGACTGATTCCAACAAAGCGTGCCGACCACCTAGTTGTCCGCTATCTAGTGCCTTAAGCTTGTTAAGAACTAGTGATAGGGTATCGGATATGTGGGTTTGGTCCTTTTGGATGGCACGGGTAAAGTCACTATACCGTTCTGAGTCCCTATCTTGCCTTGCAGCCAAATTGGATATCAGGGTTCGCATTGCGGTATTTTGCTGGGTCTGTTGTGCTCTGAACTCTTGGAAGGCACGTTCCAGGGTGAGGTCTCGTTCTAGAGCTTCTCGCTGTAGTTGGGTGGCTACTCCTTCGTGATGTTCTTGCCGTGCATCTTGTGCAGCCAACTTGGGGGCAATTTCCCTATTGATCCTTTCTTGGATTTCGCGAACATTTGCTTCTACCATTGTACACTGACGTAACATAATAGCAATGTCATTGTCATGTATATCTTGTCCTTCCAACAATCGTTGCTGGACAGCTATCAGTCCTCGTGCATTGGTTTGAGAATCTGCTGATAGCGTGTCGAATGCAATATTGGCAGTATCAATACTGGTTGATATGTCTTGTCGGATTTGACCTATGACAATTCCTACCCTAGCGGCAAGTCTTGCGAGATCTGCTGCACGGGTATTTGGACGTGGTGTGGTAGATCGTGAAGCAGGAGAAGGGGCTCTTGAGGATGGAGGGACACTGTGAGCCCTGCCCTCTTGTCCTCCAATAGGTTTCCGAAGAGCGGGAGGAAGTGAGGAAGAATGGCCGAAACTTGTAGAGTGATCATCTCCTGAGGTATCCATTGGTTCTCCTTGGAGGATCTGCTTAGGAGGTTGAGCCATCTCTCTTGCTCGTTTGCGAGCTTCTTTTTCTCGTAGGCGGGCTATGAAGCCCGCGTTTTGGGACCTTTCCGTTTAAGTAGAATATGCGGCGGGACACTTGGTGTCCTGGCCGCGTCGTGCGGTAGGAGGAGATAGATTTTATTGAGAGTTCAGATGAGTTCCGAGTCTCCATGCTAGAGGTATAGTAGCAGAGAATCTGCTGCTAAGAGAACTTTCCTCGCTGGTATCCCAGTCAAGGAAGGGTTTCCAACTGAATTCTGGTCCGTACCAGGTTTCGTATATTTTTTGGAATTGTTCCTCCATAGGAACTAGGTTGGGGTCGGTATACCACGAAGGAGCTTCTTGTAACAGAAATGGCACTTCTGAAAGCTCGAACTGGCTAGAAAACACTTGACCAATAGATGGTAAGTGAATCTTAGTCGGTGGTTCGAAAATTGAATTGGTTCGGGATAGTTCTCCAATGGTATCTAGGCCGACCGTAGTATTAAGTACTTCACTGAAAGTGTGAATCGAACACATGCAAGTGGTAACCGATTAGAGAGCCTTGGTAACAAGGACATCTAACAATATACTGTTAGCCGGAGAAAACCTGATAGACTTCAGAGTTGTCTAGGCCGATCGAGATTCGTTTTTATAGACGGAGATTGTCTAGTAAGGCTCGGACTTCACTCGTTTCGTTTATGACTACTAAGAGCAAAGTAAAGTAGGGTAAAGTAAAGTAAAGTCAAATCGTAAGAACAATATTATATTGTTAAGGTCTCTTCTCCGTTGCTTGATGATGTCTAAAGCGTGGGAGGCACTTCGATATTTATGTTCCGCGTCTGAGTGTTCGCGGACTACATCTAACTAACATACAACCATGTACCTTTTTCCAATATAACTCGCAACGTCAGGTTTTCTTCCAAGGTGCGAACACCTGGACACCCTGAAAATCATCACACCCTCTTTGATAATTATAATCTGACATTTTGGAAGTCATGCTGTTTCCAATAGTAATTATCCGATGGTGAGAGTCTTTTTAGACAAATGGCCCAATTCTCAAGTCGAACTGTGTTGGCTCCAATCGTCTCCCTTGTCGACGAAATGATCAGTTTCGTCTGCGGGTTGCATCTGCGAAGATAGTTGTTATTACCGACTTTCTAGGTCATCTAACTTCAACTCTTCATAACTCCATACCCAACCGATAGGTCTTTTCCGGAGGACTTCCTACTTGCCTGCAGGAAGCCTTTCCATAGGATTGGTAGATAATTCCTCGGTCGGTAACCCTTGGTTGCCGTGGGTAATAGGATTCTGGTTACTGTTACCGGTTTGGGAGTCACCCCTTCGGTTGCAGTATGTACCGGAACCTAGTTGTAACACTCCTCGAACTTAATTGGGTTCGATGGTAGTATTCTCAGGAGTTCCGGACTCTTCTGGTTATCGTAGAGTAGATGTGAATGTATTGGTCTTTCATTAAGATCCTTTACTATGCATCATCATCTTTTTGCGCGAAAACGTCCCGTTACTTACGGCCTATGCCGAAGATATCTCGTTCTTGAAGCCTAGTAACCTTCTGGGTAGTTGACGGATTCACTCCGTTATACTTCCCAGACCTAGCCGAAGGTCCCCTCTTATATATCCTGCGAATAGGGTCCGGTCGGACGGACGGCGGCGATGTATACGGTGTTATCTTAACACCTTCGATTCTGTAGTATAATACTCACAGGACGCAACTTAGATCGATATGTATGATGATGCGCGGGCCCCGTAAGGGGGCCGGAGGGGGGTGTTGGAGACCTGAGATTTCGATTTCGGGAGAGGTTACCCTACCTAGGGTGGTTCCTAGGTATCGGATCTCTGTATTCCTAACAAGACTACTGTCCTGATTGCGATTACGCTTGGGTTGATGTACAGTGCAAATCTGGTATTTTTGACTACTGTGATTTACCTTTCTTTGAGTCTAAATGTTTTCTTAAGATTTCTTCTTGCCCCTGGTGCGACACCTCTGATGAAGAGTTTTTAGCGGAAACTGAAGCCTTTAGTTTCTCAGACTCCGTTTTTGATGATTATTAGGTTTTGTTTATTTAAACAGTTGTTTTGTTTTGGGAAATGTAACCGGTACGGGTACTCGGTTATTGGTTTTGTTTTATGTTTTGTTTTAAGTATCGCTTTGATACTTAAGGAGTTTTACCAAAGTGTATCGATTGATACCTTTGATTAGTTTCGTTCATGCTAGACATGAACAGATTTGTGTATTTAAAGACCACCTGTTTCTACGATAGAAAAGGCAGACTTCGACAGACAGTATTTCAATATACTTGATTTAACGGTTACTTCTTTGTTCCCCAGTACACCCTCGAAGACTCCTTTAGTTCTCAGCCCTCGCCTCCTCTCTGGAAGATCAGGCCACCTGCCAACTATCGTATCCTTTACCGATAACGTGATTAGCACCCTGCGAACACGTTACATACTTACCAAAGGGCTGGACTGATAATCAACTAGCGATGGAGTGGTTGCGGAAGGTTTTCCTTCTAGAAAGTCAAAAGAGATGTGGTGTCCTTCCCTGACTTCTCATCTTCTATGGCCATGGATCCTATATAACATTTGAATTTGTATTACTATGCTTTTCAAATAATGTCCTTCTCCTTTGCCTTCCCCCCCATTCCACCCATTTACTTCAACCCCTGGATGTAGGCCTATTCAGTCCATACTAGCACTTTTATGGTCTTGCTGTATACAACTAACTATATTCGCTCCAGTCAAAATCTTGCTGGAAACAAAAAGTCAATTTTTATTTCATTTTCAACCGAAGCCCGCCATGCTACCTTCACACCCCACAACATTCGCCAATCATTTTCATCAACAGGTATCCATTCCCTAAATCTGTGATGGGTTTTTGGCAAGCTCAATTGGCGAGTAGAAAAGCAGAGAGACACTCTGGGTATTATCAAAGAGCCTAGTGGGAGCCACGAGATACGCCATCAGGTACTAGCTGCTGGCAAGCTACTTGTTAACATCTCATTCGACAATTTTGATGCTACTGTTGATCATGTGAAGGCGATAATGAGCTCCCTGAGCCACCAGTTGGAGGAGGAGATAGCCTCCAAGGCACTTTGGTGTGATCTGAGATTGAAGCTTTAAAGCACTGACAAGATCTACAATGAAACTGATCACTGGAAGCTGAGCGAAGCATGGGCACTGGATGGAGCAGCACTCATGGATCTAAGAGATGCTCGCCTTACAAAAGATGAATGAAAACAGGTCCAATTGGCATCACGAAAAGGAATTAGAAGCACTGCCATGCGGGTCCAGAAAGGTGTATTAAAAGCCAAGAGAAAATTGGCAATTACTCTTTCTCCTTCTTCCAAACACTCAACACCTAGGCTCCAGTGGGGGTGCAAAAATATAATCACATTGGCACAAACTCCACATGTGCTGGTAATGGATTCTGAGGAGGTTTCCAGTGATGAAAGTGAACCAGTAGATATCAGCGATTCTGGATGGTCTTCAGTGATTGTTTTAGGCTAGCTCCCCCTCCAAAAGCCTCCCCCGCTGCTCTCTCCATCTAGCCAACTTCTACCAACTCTGCCCTTACGTATGAGCCTACGTACTCACAAGTCTACAATTGACTAACCAGTTTTTCTCCACCCTGTATGACCCCCCCCCTCTTCCCCTTACCGGTCTCATCTAACTTTTTTTTCTTTCTTCAGACATTTCATTTCTCTACTCTACTTATCTCTATTTATTCTTTCTCTTGGTGTTCTTCCGGCATGTCTTTTGTTGTGATAGCTTGAAAATTGATGTTCCGGGGGTGTTGATATGCTTTGACATCCCTATTAATTGCACAATCTGAAACTGTGTCACTTCCCGGTATTGTCACACTTCCCCGTGCGTGACGTTATGCCTTTACTCACTCCCATGCATACTTTTCTAGCAAGTTATACAGGTTCATGGTATAAATAGAGAGAGCTGTGGCGAGGTCTCCTTGAAGTGGGTATGGGACTAGCTTGACTCAGATTCCGGAGTAGGCACCCCAGGCTTCGAAGAAGCTGCTTATTTCATACTTGTCCTCTTTGCCATCATGTTCGGTTTGCTCAAACTTGATCACTCCAAAACTGATTGTCTGCTGTGATTCAGTACGCTCCTTCTCGCTAGCTAGAAGCTGGTATATGTTTGTTGGCTTGAACCGGTTTTCAATTTATTGGACCAGAGTGCTGCGTTCCACTCGTGGGAATAATACCTCCACTGACTCCGCAATGGCTAAGGCACTATCACTTGCTTCTGGAATTGAGGGCTGGAAAGGATCGAACGTGCCAAGTCCTCTTGCTTCCCGGACTACCATCTGGTCCCGTACACTTTCCTTCCGGAGCTGAGCAAGCTGGCTTTCCAACTCAGTGATCCTGGTCAGGGTAGGATTGGTGGACAGGGGCTGTGTGCCTTGAATAGGGTTGGGTGTTGGCTTGGATTGTGGAGAGATGCGGAGGTAAGGATTCTCATTCCAGGAACTGAGTTGAAGGACCACTCTGTTAATAATCTCCTGCACATGTGAGCGGAGGAGTTCGCGCATGGTACCAAGGTTAACTGGCATATTTGATGGGAAATGAGACAGGGTATGAATATCGGTTTGGCTTTGTGGTGCGGGAGTCCCGGGCAATGATGGCAAGTTTTTTGAGTCTGGTAAGTGTGTGATTTGAATCGGTTCGCGGCTTAGGGGAGAGTGGCAGCACTGAGGAATGCTTGCCGCTTGTTCTTCGCTAGTAGTGGAGGACCTACTGCCAGCTGTGGTTCCAGGTGTGCTTTGTTAGATGTCTGACTGTTGGCTATAACAGTTAGGAGCTTGACGGGCACATGTATTCTTTCTTACTCCTGCTTGTGCCCTGTGTCTGGTTGATGCTGTAGAGATACCTCCACGTGTTGAAGCTTTTCTGGGAGCCATGGAGTCTGTTTTGGGGTTAGGAAATGGTTTGTCAAGGGTGTAGAGGATAATTCAATAAAGCACGCGAGAAATAACTCATGGGAGAAATAACGAACGCGAGGTGTAGGAAGACTGGTGCTCTTGCGGGATGGGGGAGCAGAAAGGGGGACTCATGTAGTAGTGTTCACGGGCCGTGCGTCATGGAGCTATGACCCCGCAGTGGCCCAGCAACCGGCCCTACCGTTTCCCGACAACCTCCTAGACTTGCAGTGTTAGCCCGTGGTCGTGTTTCGTAGGCTTTGTCCAATTGGCAATGGGTTGTGCCAACCCGCTATTTAAACACCTGACCACCCCCTGGAACATTCTACTGCACCTCATATCTCGACGATGTAGATCTGGCAGCTGTAGCTTTGAATGAGACCAGCTAAGCTTTGTAGCAGGAACTGTGAGATTAGGCACATAGGATAGGAGATCTAGGTTTCAGCGTAAACAAAATAGCAATGTTAGTATCAACTAGGGAAAACCTCAATAGAACCGGCGAGGAAGTAGAGCATTAGGTAAATGAGTTGCATATCATGTAGTTAAATAATGATAATTGAAGGTCAGTTTGAGGGGTAGGAAGCAAATAATTGCAAGCCGGAAAGCAGTCCAGTGTTTTAACAAGATGGTACAACTTTGGCAAGGCCAATGCGGAGTTTTGCTAGACTAGTCAGTTGAGAATTAGACCATTTGAGGGCTCAGGGAGGCGGCACCCGCAGCGAGGCTCGGCGAGACTTGGTAGTAAAGGCTTTCTTATTTTGACTATGATACTCGAGTATGGTGTGGGACAAAAAAACCTGCCCCCCGGGGCCAAATTTATATATTCAGAATTGTCACTATTTGGAGAGGCTTATTAATAAAGCTTCCTCTGGTAGAATTGTTTAAACAATGTCATATTTTACATAAGTTCATAATCAAAATCACTGTTCTGTTTATGGTTAGAATTACTGAGAATATGAGATGGGGGGAGGTGTTCTAGTTGTCACACACCATACTTGAGTAGTCAAAACCAGGAAGCTTTTGCTGCCAAGCCTTGTCGTGACTAGCTGTAGACCGTACTTATCTGCCAAGAGCTTGTCGCCAAGAGATTTGGTTGGTATAAAAAGCAAAAACAACTTCGGCCCCACATAACACTCTAATCCTTTCTTCTGTTTTTTCTCAACCTAAAAGTTGTTCAAGGAGAAACAGTGACAAACAATCTTTATCATCTGATTCTACTGCAAGTAAGTGCAACCAACAGTTTTGTTTTTATTTTTTTGTTTGTTTTCGTGGATCTCGGATTCTTGCTGTTAGAGAACAATCCCTACATGAACGAGTAGTGTCTGTCTGATACTTTGAGGTAAGAGTGAAGTGAGTAGTTCCAGCTTATGGAAGTCACGCTTTAGCAGACAAACACGATTGTATTTATGGGTGATTTCTCTTGCAGCATGGGTCTGGGGCCTAAGAGAGGTGAAGGAATTGAGCAAAAATGCCGGAACCACTTAAGGTACTATATTTGAAAAATGTTTACTAATTAATGACAGGATTCATTATAATGACCGGCAATTGGTCCAACATGAGTGCCAAGGAACTCAAAAGAGCACGCAGAGCAAGAGATATTAGCGGTCACGGGATTAATAAGAAGATGGCCAAATGTCACAAGGATTAAGAAAGAGCGCAACAAAAGGGGAAAGAGGAAATACCTCCAACACCCATGAGCTTGATGGTGGAGCAGTGTAATGCTATTTTACAGACGAAGGGCGATATCAGGGATTTTAATGAGATGATTGAGGAAGCAAGATGGGCTTCGCACGATATCCTAAAACACAAACCACTTGAGATCGAAGGCGATATCAAGACACTTACAGTGGGGAACCATCTGGGACTTAGCCTTGCAAGTCTACCTAGCCAAGTGGCTGTTCATCAACCTCTGATTACAACACTACAGTCCGAGATAGCTGCACTGAGGTCACAACATGGGATACAGCTAGAGCTATCACAAGCTCGGGTGGCAGATTTGATGCTTTCCCACGAGGCACATATACTCCTAGGTTACGGTTTTATTAGTACTTCTAAAATTAAGAAGACCGCCAGTATGTTGGACGAGGATCGAGAATATATCGCAAGTGGCAATAAGACTGCACATGTGGGAGACGCCATTGCGGATGCCAACTTTACACTGGTTCCCAGGCAAGACAAGACTACGATTCTCACAAGTATCTTTATGGCTTCTCGCCACTTGTCATTCGAGAATTTTGTAAGTAATCTCCAACCTAATTTTTATAACACTGTGATCATCCAGAATGCTAACCTATCTAGCACATGCCGAAACCATCATTGCGCTTAATGCCCCTGCCTCTGTTTACACATCCCAACGTGACGTGGGGAGTAAGAAGTTCTACAAGAATCTCTACAAGTTTGTCAAACTTTTTGAAATAGTGAATTATAATGTCAGGTATCTTGAGGGGACCCCACCCCCCTCCGCGAGGCATACGAAGCATGTATTTCTTGCCAGAAGTCTGGGGTTACTACGAGATATGCATGGGAGGACATGAGCAAGGATTATAAGAATGACGATACCAAGGGCGATGGCGAGGTCGATGAGGACAAGGAGGACGAAGGGGATGAGGGGGATGAGGGGGATGAGTATGGATGAGGGGAATGAGGAAAGCGAGATTCGAGCTGGAGATGGCATCTAGGTTGAGCGGACTTAGCTGAAGGTGGTTATTTCCATAGCGGAGGAGTGGTGGAGCTATTGCTAAAATGTCACTAACTTCGCTATTGCAAGTGTTTTGTAGGGGCCAGATGTCAATCTATAGGTTTGAAATTGGAAAGGTCCTACAAAGGAAAACTGCAAGAGGTGGGCCAATAAAATTGCGACTAAATTGATGGTTTTTTTTTTAACTTCTTCATAACTTCACTGTACTGAAGTCTGCACTTCACCTCTCCGATCTGGGGGGATCCTTTCTTCATCTTTTCGTTATTCCTCCCATGAGGATCCTCTACCCACTAGTTAGTGTTATTACCTTATCTAGCTGAATGCAGGATATTTTCCCCCATGTATTCAGCAGTCGCTCCTGTATTCTATGCCCAATAGTTGATTTCATTCTCCTATCCAGAGCGCGTGAAAGGGGAATGTTGGTGCACCGCTCGTAAATTTCTTCCCATTACCTGCGCATTTGTAGGTCATGTAGTCTAAAGTGAATCTTTGAGTAACCATACATCTAGTAGCTGTTCCGAAAAGGTCCCTGATTCAACCTAAATGCTTATTTTCAAGCCTAGCAAATAGAGACAAGTGTATCCTCCTACAAAGACATGTTAGAATAGCAACGCGGGAGGTATCCGTATGTCACTGGAAGACATAATACAATACCGGCGCTTTTAGAATGTAACCAAGCCGCTACCGGTACCAGTGCTAGTAGCATACCGACTTAATGATCGACTTATTGATCTGATTTGCCTTGAATTCGAGATGCGAGTTACCAAGACCTCCAGTCATCATACCTGCCCTAGTGTTTAGACTCTCTACAATACTCATCAAGAGTGAACAAACAGGAGCCACGCCTATTTCATAGTAGTTTACGTCCCACAAAGCCCATCTCATGGGCGTACAACACACCCCGTCTCCACTCAATTCACTCTTTTCACCTCAATCTGTGCCCTTTCAATTCAACACTATTTTTATCAGATAGACCACCCCGCCTCAACACATGGCTGCGACTGAGCTCGAGCTAACTGTGAGATAGGCAATGCCTTGCAGTAGCTCTGACCTCCGAAATAGTGTTGTTCACGAACCGGCTCGAGCCGAATCCTGACCAAGGCTCGAGCCCCCAAGACATTTGCTAGGGTCTCCACGACACTTCTGCACACTGCTATTGTCATTCAAAAAAAAACATGAATTGTATATAGCAGCTTGAAAATATATACCACTAGCCAAAGGACCTTCCTACTATCCCCAAGTCCAATTCTTAGGCAAGCTCACTTACTCCTTCTGTGTCTGCCTCGTAATTCCCATCTTCCCCAGAGTTTCCTCTACCTCTTCCCAAGTTTCCCCCTCTGGTAGCCCAAGCCAGGCCTTGGTTAGCATGAGCAATCTGATAGTGCTACCTACCATACAATTGCACTTTTTTATAACGATATCGCTGGCAACAGAGAAAGTCTGCTCAATTGGTATACTTGGTATTCCCACCATGGCCAATCCTAAAATAGTTAGCAATTGTGAAGGTAAAGGGGATATAAGATACCACAAATATACCATGTAGCAGGAACAGAGAGATAATCACGCACCACGAGGTCAAGGGAGGGAAATCAATGGGCATGTAATTTCCACCACTGTACAGGGTCTGCCCTGCGGTCAGCACAGTCCTAATCAAGGTAGAAATCCACTATAGAGTCAATTTGTAACTGGTGTGTTGGGCTCTATGGCGGGCCAAAAACAAGATCATCAAAACCGACCTCAGCATGCATTGTGGAGAAACCACCACTCGTTCCTGGCCTGTCTGGTCCCACTTGAAGCCATACTGCAGAAGACATACTATAGACCTCTGACATATCAACCTCCCTACCAGCACGGGACTGACCATATTTATTGGTTGCATAGTAGTCATTGTAGATCCTATGAAGCTTTTCCTTCACATCCACAATCCATTCTGGCTCCTACTGAAGATTCTACAATACCTTTAATGTCATCCATAGATCCAGCATAGTAGCTACAGCCTGCTCACTATGGCTGTCCGTCTTTTGCCAGTATAGATTAAGCTTCATAGAATCCTCATTGACAGCAGCCCCAAGTAGGCATAATGTTATTGCCTTGAGCTCAGAGTCTTCATGAGAAGAGTTCTCTCTTTCCATTTGAATTAGTCAGTAGAGCTTATTTTGAGCGAGTTGATAGTATAGCAATTGCATTTTGAGTGTTGGGTAGGTTGAGCTACTTGCAAACCTCATCCCTAAGACAAAGACTGGAAGAATATCTCGTAATTTTGCTAATAATATCTGTTACTTCTGTTCAGGGTCAGTTTTGCACACAGGAAAATATGGAAAGGGTTAAAGATCAACAGGTGTTCCAGTGCTGGCCGGAGCTCCAACACCTGCTCGATTATATTATTTGTCAAATTCCACCAGACGCCAACATCAACATTAGGTGCCAACTAATGATTCTTTGCTTCTTGTTCCTCTGTTTTCAATGCTTCTCACAGTATTGTTGAGGATGGAAATTTTGCAATAATCCTTCGCAGCCTACTTAATATTGCTGCAAGGCCTATTGCATTATTGCTCCCTTCTTCCCAGCTTTGGAGAACTCTCTCTGCCTCCTGTGCCTCTGATTTCAATATTGTAAGAACAGTCTATGCTGCCAGATTAAGCACATGTGCTAGGCAGCAAATTTGTACACCACTTTGAGTCCAGAATGAGAGTTGAAATTCAAGCTGATTAAATATTGCATCTTTGATAGAGGCATTATTGATGGTAATTGTAACGTGTTCGCAGGGTGCTAATCACGTTATCGGTAATAGGTACGATAGTTGGCAGGTGGCCTGTTCTACGAGAGAGGAGCCGAGAGCTGAGAACTAAAGGAGGCTTCGAGGGTGTACTGGGGAACAAAGAAGTAACCGTTCAACCAAGTATATTGAAATACTGTCTATCGAAGTCTGCCTTTTCTATCGTAGAAACAGGCGGTCTTTTAAATACACAAATCTGTTCATGTCTAGCATGAACAAAACTAATCAAAGGTATCAATCGATACACTTTGGTAAAACTCCTTAAGTATCAAAGCGATACTTAAAACAAAGCATAAAACAAAACCAAGTATCAAACGATACTTAAAACAAACCAAGTATCAAAGCGATACTTAAAACAAAACATAAAACAAAACCAAGTATCAAACGATACTTAAAACAAACCAAGTATCAAAGCGATACTTAAAACAAAGCATAAAACAAAACCAAGTATCAAACGATACTTAAAACAAACCAAGTATCAAAGCGATACTTAAAACAAAACATAAAACAAAACCAAGTATCAAACGATACTTAAAACAAACCAAGAGTCAAAGCGATATTTAAAACAAAACATAAAACAAAACCAAGTATCAAATGATACTTAAAACAAACCAAGTATCAAAGCGATACTTAAAACAAAACATAAAACAAAACCAAGTATCAAACGATACTTAAAACAAACCAAGTATCAAAGCGATATTTAAAACAAAACATAAAACAAAACCAAGTATCAAATGATACTTAAAACAAACCAAGTATCAAAGCGATACTTAAAACAAAACATAAAACAAAACCAAGTATCAAACGATACTTAAAACAAACCAAGTATCAAAGCAATACTTAAAACAAAACATAAACCAAAACCAAGTATCAAACGATACTTAAAACAAACCAAGTATCAAAGCGATACTTAAAACAAAACATAAAACAAAACCAATAACCGAGTACCTATACCGGTTACATTCACCAAAACAAAACAACTGTTTAAAGAAACAGAAACCTAATAATCATCAAAAGCAGATTCCGAGAAACTCATGGCTTCAGTTTCCGCAAGAATTTCTTCATCATAAGTATCACACCAGGGACAAGAGGAAACCCTAAGGAAACACTTAGACTCAAAGAATTGCAAATCGCAGTAGTCACGAATGCCAGATTCGCGCTGTACATCAACTCAAGCGTGATCGCAATCAGGACAGTAGTATATCCAGAGGATTTCGAAGTAGTCTTCCAGTTGGATAACATTGCGGTTCAACAACAGTCCAACAATCTGTTGTCGCAGCCTCACATTGAGCTCCACATAGTTTGACATCGTTATGGTATTCGGATGGTGATTGGTGACTAGATAAAGTTGTCGAGAGCCTGCTCCATAGCTTGATTCTCCTCATTGCTGCTTTCAAATTCTGACTCAAAGTATGGTGCCCAAAATCCATCTCTAGCTTCGAGTTCTGCATGCCATCGCTCAGTTTCTGGCATTGTAGGTGTCCAGCACATGGTGATATAATTGATTGTTGGGGGGAGGGATTCATTTGGCATGTTGTTTTTCCACCATTCGTTTACTATATCCATAGCGTGCTCTAGTCCTTCTAGTAGTTCCCAGCTGTTCTCACTCCTCGGATATCCTTTCCATTTGACTAGGAACTGATCATTTCCCTGCCAAAGGCGGTGGTCTCGGATTTCTTCAACTTCCCATTCATCCTTCTTCCTAATGATGATAGGTGAGGGTCGAGAGTGGGTTCTTCCAGGGAACTTGGAGTCGTCATTTGGGTGGAATCGTTTGACAGCAGAGGCGGGGAAAACTGCAGTATTGCGACGGTACATGCGTCCATCCATCTGAACAGTGTAGTTCTCTGTATGCTCGTCAAAGGATAAGACTTTGAAAGGTCCTCGCCATCGGGGTTGCAGTTTCTTGCTGCGTCCAACCTTGGTTATGAACATGTTTCCATGTACTATGAGCATATCACCTAGTAGAATAGGGACATGTTTGCGTCGTTGCTTCTGAGCAGTAGTGGTACTGCGGAATCGGGCAACTTTAACAGCTTGGAAGGCGTCATTCCGAATCGCTTGGTGGCGGTTTAAGTAGTCATCGGAGGCAGGGACAGCGGAGTTCTTGAATAGGGTTGAAGGTAGGAGAGGATATTGGTGGCCGAAAATTGCCTTGTATGGAGACATTCCCAAGGTGTCTGAAAACCCGGCGTTGATATATACTGCTAGCTCAACAAGGGCTGGTTCCCAGTTGGTTTGTCGTTCATTGATCATGTTCCTAATTCCTGTCTTAACCTCCCGGAGCTTTCGTTCTACTTGGCCATTAGTTTCATGGTATCCAGGGGCAGCCATAATGTGGTTTATTCCGATGGAGGTCAAGGTTTGCTTCCGGAATCTGGCGGTAAGGCGGGGATCAGCATCAGTGACAATAGATAAGGGGTACCCATGGGGGGTAAACACGTATCGTTGGAGGTTATTCCAGGTGTCTTTGGAGGAATCGGTAACCTTCATTGGTATGAGCCATGTATATCCAGAAAATCGATCCACAGCTACCAAGATGGTGTCATATCCAGCGGACTTGTTAAATGGTCCTGCGAAGTCGATGGCATAGGATTCGAATATTTCACATGGTAGTTGGAGAGTCTGCGCTTTCCCTTCAGGTAGTTGTGTTCGCTCCTTGTTTGCCTGACAGAGTTCACATTGTTTGACGTAATCGCGGAAATCCTTGCGCATCTCAGGCCAGTAAACATATTCTGAGGCATATTGAAGGTTGCGGTCTGCACTGTGGTGTCCTTTGTTGTGAATCTCGGAGATGACATATTCTCTAATAGTCATTCCATTGACCATATGGCCCTTTGGAATGTATAGACAATGTTCACCATAACGGGTGCTGGTATAGACCATTCCGTTGGATATGTTGTAGGAGGCGAGGTCTCCAGGCCTGGAGCTATCCATGGCTTTGAAGTAAATCGGATCATGGCGATATCCTGCTATCATTTGGCTTCGGAAAGATGAGGTTAATTCTTCTGTGGTTGATCTAACATCTTGTTCATCCTCAATCAGGGATCCTCTTGTTGGTTCGATAGGGGCATCCTCCTCCTCAAAGGTTTCATAGAGTTGTTGGCGATGCTCGGGAATAGTTGGGGGTATGACCGAGACAATGGTTTCATTGTTGTATACTCGTAAGGGTCCACCATATAGTGGTCGTGAACAGATTATTGGAGGAGATGGTGGCGGGGCTGACTGTGGGGGGTGTAAATAGGATATTGCATCCACATAGGCTGCTGCTTGTTCGAGTTCTTCAAGACCTTGGTATCGTGTTGGAACAGGATTAAGGGTATGAGGAGGTTGGGTTGATTCATCTTCATCGATAATCTCTTCTGCTCCTTCTGCGGTGTCGAAGCTAGTGTTTTTGGAATCATCAGCAGGTATATAGTACGGTCACTGGTATCTGTTGCCGAACTTAATCTCAGTTTGGTGAAAAGGGCAGGTGTTGTGGTAACAGTGGGACCAGTGGAGTCTGCTTTGTTCAAGTTCGTGAGGAGGTGTGCTGCGGAACGTGCAATTGTCTTTCCATTCTTCATCAATGTCCTTTCCTCGTTCTGTTCCGACAGAACTGTACATGGTGTAAGAGAAAGGATTGGAGGGAGCGGCAGAGCTGGCGGTAGCCATCGATAGTTCTTGTTCATAGGAGGTGTTGTCAGGGCTGTCCTCGCTTTGTCTTGTGTGGTCGTGAACAAGTGGTGGGTCTACGAGGTCTTGATTCTCATATAGGCGGGAGAGAGCATCAGCTAAATAGTTTGTTCTTCCAGGGGTATAGATGATTTTTGCATTGTATTTGCTGATTTCGCCTATCCATCTTGTTCTTCTCCTTCCCGGTATTCTTTCTGTTTTAAGATTGGTGAGGGGTTGGTGGTCGGTGACAATGGTGAAGGTGTTGCCCATCAGGATGTAATTGAAAGCAGCGAGAGCATCAATCACAGCAAGGGCTTCCTTGTCTGTTGTTCCATAGTTCATCTGTGAGTTAGTGAACTTGCTTCTATGTAATGCCGCCGGTCTCGCCGTTTCATGGGAGGCCCCTTGTCCAACCCATGCTCCAACTCGAACGTCCGATGCATCAGTAATCAGCCATATCGGTTCTGGTTTACTACAGTCGATAGGTTGAATAATGTTGTCGTTTTTAATCAACTCCTTGATGTTGGTAAAGGCTTGGTCATGAGTGTGGGTCCAGACAAATTCTGCATTGCCGGTAAGGTCTGTGAGCGGCGCTGTTACAGTGGCGTGATGTGGTAGGAACTGGGAAATATAGTTGACTAGCCCAAGGAACCGCATCAGTTCTTTTTGATTCTGGGGTGTCTGTAACCGGTACGGGTACTTGGTTATTGATTTTGTTTTATGTTTTGTTTTAAGTATCGCTTTGATACTTGGTTTGTTTTAAAGTATCGCTTTGATACTTGGTTTGTTTTAAAGTATCGTTTGATACTTGGCTTGTTTTAAGTATCGTTTGATACTTGGTTTTGTTTTATGTTTTGTTTTAAGTATCGCTTTGATACTTGGTTTTGTTTTATGTTTTGTTTTAAGTATCGCTTTGATACTTAAAGAGTTTTACCAAAGAGTATCAATTGATACCTTTGATTAGTCTCGTTCATGCTAGACATGAACAGATTTGTGTATTTAAAGACCACCTGTTTCTACGATAGAAAAGGCAGACTTCGACAGACAGTATTTCAATATACTTGGTTGAACGGTTACTTCTTTGTTCCTCCGTACGCCCTCGAAGCCTCCTTTAGTTCTCAGCTCTCGCCTCCTCTCTGGAAGAGCAGGCCACCTGCCAACTATCGTATCTATTATCGATAACGTGATTAGCACCTTGCGAACACGTTACATTTTTTTAACCTCCGCAAGTGGTTAAGAACCTGTCCCCGGATTTAGGCCTGATCAACCTATCGATATCCACCTCAGAACGCTAGCGGTGAGAAGCGGCAGAATTTCAGTATATTCGGCTTCATCTCCAACCCAAGATAGAGTCTTTAACGACCAGAAGTGGGAAGCAAATCCCACGGCAAGACCTTACTAGGAAGAAACAACCCCGGCGCTCTGCTAAAGAGCCCGGCGATCCGGCAAACACCGAAGATACATAACCTCCAGGAGACTTCCCTTCTACTCCAGCAAAGAAGCCTTCCTTCGAACTCCCAAACGACCCCGAATCTAGTAGCGATTCAGATATGGCTAGCACAGGAGGAGGGCCTTCTGGAGGAGGGAAATCTCGGGCAAGACCTGAAGAAGAGGAGGTACCCGCAGCATTTGAACCCCCTAAGTTTAAACTTCACCTCCCAGCGAAATTCACAGGCGAAGGGAAAGACCTCAAACCTGAAGCTTTTGAACGATGGGCCACAGAACTCTCACACTTCCTACTCTTACAAGGAAAAGATGTGGAAGACCCTACAACCGGACTTATCATTGGATCATTCTGTGAAGGAAAGGCAACCGATGCATACCACCAATGCTATAAGGACTTCGGCGGGAATGTAAGATTAAGAGGATCTACAGTTCTCGATTACTTGAAAGGACGATTCCAATCCTCTATAACCAACGACCTCCTATACAACAAATTTAACCAGCTCCAGCAAGTTAACGGAACACATGTCAAGCGAATCACCGATGTGGCCACGGACCTAATAATGTATATGGATCGAATGGAGAGAGGAAGTATCTCCAAATACATCCTGAAGCGACGATTCTACGACACTATGCACCCTACCCTCCGGCGAGAGGTAGAACCACTCGAGGAAGACGGCGATGATATTGCAGTAATAATTGCTAGAGCAGAACGAAAGGACGCCATTCTCCATGAGACCAAGGCCTACAAAACACAGACATCCTCTAATAGGAACAGCCAGCCACGATACAAAGCCTCCAGCAACTCTGAAGACGATACCCCCCGAGTTTTCAAGAAGAAGAAATCCTCCAAAGAATCGAGACGGCAAAAGGGAGAATGCTTTGAATGTGGAAAAACAGGACACATGGCAAAGAACTGTCCTGCGAAGAAAGGAAAAGGAAAGGCTATAAAAAAGGAGGCGTCGGCCAACAATATTGAAAGCGATTACGCTCCATCCAGTGAATATGAAGAGATCCACATTGGGTACATCGATGTGGAATGCAACAGTGTTCGACCTCCAGCTACATTCAAAACACACACTGCTCTAGAAGGCACTATCCTGATCAATGGCAAAAAGGCGCGAGTCCTATTCGACACTGGTGCAATCGGAAGAGATATGATCAGTAATGCCTTTGTCTCTGTCCATGGACTCCCTACCCGAGACCTTAACCAACCCATACCAGTCAATATGGCAGTAAAAGGATCACGATCCACAAGCCATAAAACCTGTAGTGCGACCATTCGACTTGGTTCTGCAGTCCTACCCCCCCAGGAAATGCTGGTTGGAAATTTAGCCAAATACGATGCCCTAATAGGCATGCCCTTCCTGAATCGTCACAAAGCTATAATCAGGTGTGGGGAATCAACTATCGATTTCCCAGATCAGAAGGTCAGAGTCTCATGCAAGCCAACAAGCGGAGAATACCGAGCTGCAGTCTGTGAAACAACTGCCCTTTAACGACTATTGGATGAGTATTCTGATGTCTTCCCTGACCAAATACCCGAAGAACTACCACCTATGAGAGAAGTGAATCACCACATCCGCCTCCGAGACCCTTCCAATCTCAAGAACCAACCCACCTACTCTATTCCTGACGCATACAAAAGCCCACTTTGTGATTGGATCAACGAACAACAAAGAAGAGGAGTCATCTACCGGGCAGAAGCCCCTGGTGCCGCTCCTATGTTTGTTCAACCCAAAGCAGATGGCAAAAGAATCCGTCCCTTGGTTGATCTCAAACTACGGAATGAAAATACGGTTATGGACAGCTCCGCTATCCCAAACCAAACCCAGATACTCAATGCAGTTGGACGGGCTAGATTCCGAAGTAAGATTGACCTAAGCGATGCCTACTTCCAAACAAGGTTAGACCCAGAAAGCGAACGATACAACAGTTTCAAAACACCCTTCGGAAGTTTCATTAGCCGAGTTATGTTACAAGGTGATATGAATGCGCCTGCCACCTTTATGCGAATTATGGAAAACCTCCTAAGCGAATACCTCCACCATTTCGTTTGGGTCTACATTGATGATATTCTCATTTTCTCGAACACCATAACAGAACACGCCTACCATATAGGTTTGGTTTGTACCAAACTTAGGGAAGCTAAATTTTATGCTAGCAGAAACAAATCAATCCTATTTGCCAATAAACTCGATATCCTAGGACATGTTATTGATAATGAAGGAATACACGCAGCCCCAGGAAAAATAGCCTGTTTAACGGAATGGTCAACACCCCAGAATCAAAAAGAACTCATGCGATTCCTAGGACTAGTCAACTACATTTCCCAGTTCCTCCCACACCACGCCACGGTGACAGCGCTGCTCACAGACCTTACCGGCAACGCAGAATTTGCCTGGACCCACACTCATGACCAAGCCTTTACCAACATCAAGGATTTGATTAAAAATGCCAACCTTATTCAACCTATCGACTATAGTAAACCAGAACCGATATGGTTGATTACTGATGCATCGGATGTTGGAGTTGGAGCATGGGTTGG
The DNA here is from genome assembly GCF_000151645.1 of Tuber melanosporum. Lineage (NCBI taxonomy): Eukaryota > Fungi > Ascomycota > Pezizomycetes > Pezizales > Tuberaceae > Tuber > Tuber melanosporum. The sequence goes on from NW_003298971.1 coordinate 37,150, forward strand.
GCAAGGGGCCTCCCATGAAACGGCCAGGCCGGCGGCATTACACAGCAGAAAGTTCACCAACTCACCAATGAACTATGAAACAACAGACAAGGAAGCCCTTGCTGTGATTGATGCTCTCGCCGCTTTCAATCACATCCTGATGGGCAATACCTTCACTATTGTTACCGACCACCAACCGCTCACTAATCGTAAAACAGAAAAGATACCGGGAAGAAGAAGAACAAGATGGATTGGCGAGATCAGCAAATACAATGCAAAAATCATCTATACCCCTGGAAGAACGAACTATTTAGCCGATGCTCTCTCCCGCCTATACGAGAATCAAGACCTTGCAAACCCTCCCCTTGTTCACGACCACACAAGACAAAGCGAGGACAGCCCTGACGACACCTCCTATGAACAAGAACTGTCAATGGCTACCGCCAGCTCTGCCACTCCCTCCAATCCTTTCTCTTACACCATGTACAGTGCTGCCGGAACAGAACGAGGAAAGGACATTGATGAAGAATGGAAAGACAATTGCACGCTCCGCAGCACACCTCCTCACGAACTTGAACAAAGCAGAACCCACTGGTCCCACTGTTATCACGACACCTGCCCTTTTCACCAAACTGAGATCAAGTTCGGCACCAGATACCAGCAACCGTACTATATGCCTGCTAATGATTCCAAAGACACCAGCTTCGATACCGCAGAAGGAGAAGAAGAAAGGATCGATGGAAATGAGCCAACCCAACACCCTCATGTCCTTAATCCTGCTCCAACGCGATACCAAGGCCTTGAAGAACTCGAACAAGCAGCAGCCTATGTGGATGCAATGACGTATTTACAACCCCCACAGTCAGCCCCGCCATCCTCTCCTCCCATGATCGATTCATGACCACTATATGGTGGACCCTTACGAGTATACAACAATGAAACCATTGTCTCGGTCATACCACCTACTATTCCCGAGCATCGGCGTCAACTCTACGAAACCTTGGAGGAACAGGAAGCCCCTATCGAACCAACAAGAGGATCCCTAATCGAGGATGAACGAGATGTTAGATCAACCACAGAAGAATTAACCTCCTCTTTCCGAAGCCAAATGATAGCAGGATACCGCCATGACCCGATTTACTTCAAAGCCATGGATGCCTCCAGGCATGGAGACCTCGCCCCCTACAACATATCCAATGGAATGGTCTTTACCAGCACCCGCTATGGAGAACATTGCCTATACGTACCAAAAGGCCATATGTTCAACGGAATGACGATTAGAGAATATGTCATATCCGAGATTCACAACAAAGGACACCATAGTGCAGATCGCAACCTCCAATATGCCTCAGAATATGTCTACTGGCCTGAAATACGAAAGGACTTCCGCGATTTTGTCAGGCAATGCGAACTCTGCCAGGCAAATAAGGAGCGAACACAACTTCCTGAAGGGAAAGCTCAGTCCCTCCAACTACCATGTGAAATATTTGAATCCTATGCCATCGATTTCGCAGGACCATTCAACAAGTCCGCCGGATATGACACCATATTGGTAACTGTGGATAGATTCTCTGGATACACCTGGTTAATACCAATGAAGGTTACCGACTCCTCCAAAGACACTTGGAATAACCTACAACGACACTTATTTACCCCCCACGGGTTCCCCTTATCTATTGTCAGTGATGCTGATCCCCGCTTTACCGCCAGATTCTGGAAGCAAACTCTAACCTCTCTCGGAATAAACCACATTATGGCGGCCCCAGGACACCATGAGACTAATGGCCAAGTAGAACGAAAATGCCGCGAGGTCAAGACCGGGATTAGGAACATGATCAATGAACGACAAACCAACTGGGAACCAGCTCTATTTGAACTAGCCGCATATATCAATGCCGGATTTTCAGATACCCTGGGAATGTCACCATATAAGGCAGTCTTTGGCCGCCAATACCCTCTCCTACCTACAACTCTATTCAAGAACTCCTCAGTCCCTGCCTCCGATGACCATCTAAACCGCCACCAAGCAATTCGGAACGATGCCTTCCAAGCTGTTAAGGCTGCCCGATTCCGAAGCACCACTACTGCCCAGAAACGACGGCGCAAACATGTTCCCATTTCATCGGGAGACATGCTCATGGTACACGGTAACATGTTTATTACCAATGTCGGACGCAGCAAGAAACTACAACCCCGATGGCGAGGACCCTTCAAAGTCATATCCTTTGACGGGCATACAGAGAATTACACTGTCCAGATGGATGGACGCATGTACCGCCGCAATACTGCAGTCTTCCATGCCTCAGCTGTCAAACGATTCCATCCCAATGACGACTCCAAATTTCCTGGAAGAACCCACTCTCGGCCTGCACCTATCATCATCGAGAAAAAGGATGAATGGGAAGTTGAAGAAATCAGAGACCATCGCCTTTGGCATGGAAATGATCAATTCCTAGTCAAATGGAAAGGATATCCGACGAGCGAAAACAGTTGGGAACCACTGGAAGGACTTGAGCACGCTATGGATATGGTGAACGGATGGTGGAAAGACAACATGCCAAATGAATCCCTCCCCCCAACAATCAATTATATCACCATGTGCGGGACACCTACAATGCCAGAAACTGAGCGATGGCACGCAGAACTCGAAACTAGAGATGGATTTTGGGCACCACACTTTGAGTCAGAGTTCGAAAGTAGCGATGAGGAGAATCAAGCTATGGAGCAGGCTCTCGACAACTTTATCTAGTCACCAATCACCATCCGAATACCATAACGATGTCAAACTATGTGGAGCTCAATGTGAGGCAGCGACAACAGGTTGTTGGACTGTTGTTGAACCGCGATGCTATCCAACTTGAAGACTACTTCGAAATCCTCTGGATTGACTACTGTCCTGATTGTGACCATGCTTGGATTGACGTACAGCACGAATCTGGTATTCGTGAGTACTGTGATTTAGATTTCTTCGAGTCTAAGTGTTTCCTTAGAGTTTCCTCTTGTCCTTGGTGTGATACCTATGATGAAGAGTTTTTGGCGGAAACTGAAGCCATGAGTTTCTCGGAATCCGCCTTTGATGATTATTAGGTTTTGTTTGTTTAAACAGTTGTTTTGTTTTGGGGAATGTAACCGGTACGGGTACTTGGTTATTGATTTTGTTTTATGTTTTGTTTTAAGTATCGCTTTGATACTTGGTTTGTTTTAAAGTATCGCTTTGATACTTGGTTTGTTTTAAAGTATCGTTTGATACTTGGCTTGTTTTAAGTATCGTTTGATACTTGGTTTTGTTTTATGTTTTGTTTTAAGTATCGCTTTGATACTTGGTTTGTTTTAAGTATCGTTTGATACTTGGTTTTGTTTTATGTTTTGTTTTAAGTATCGCTTTGATACTTAAAGAGTATTACCAAAGAGTATCAATTGATACCTTTGATTAGTCTCGTTCATGCTAGACATGAACAGATTTGTGTATTTAAAGACCGCCTGTTTCTACGATAGAAAAGGCAGACTTCGACAGACAGTATTTCAATATACTTGGTTGAACGGTTACTTCTTTGTTCCTCAGTACGCCCTCGAAGCCTCCTTTAGTTCTCAGCTCTCGCCTCCTCTCTGGAAGAGCAGGCCACCTGCCAACTATCGTATCTATTATCGATAACGTGATTAGCACCTTGCGAACACGTTACAGTGTCGTCCATTCCGTTAAACAGGATATTTTTCCAGGGGCTGCATGTATTCCTTCATCATCTATAACATGTCCTAGGATATCGAGTTTATCGGCAAACAGGATTGATTTGTTTCTGCTTGCGTAGAATTTAGCTTCCCTAAGTTTGGTACAAACCAAACCTATATGGTAGGCATGTTCTATTTCGGTGTTCGAGAAGATGAGAATATCATCAATGTAGACCAGCAAACAAAATGGTGGAGGTATTCGCTTAGGAGGTTTTCCATAATTCGCATAAAGGTGGCAGGCGCATTCATATCATCTTGTAACATAACTTGGCTAATGAAACTTCCGAAGGGTATTTTGAAACTGTTGTAGCATTCACTTTCTGGATCTAACCTTGTTTGGAAGTAGGCATCGCTTAGGTCAATCTTACTTCGGAATCTAACCTGTCCAACTGCATTAAGGATCTGGGTTTGGTTTGGGATAGCGGAGCTGTCCATACCTGTGTTTTCGTTCCATAGCTTGAGGTCAACCAAGGGGCGAATTCTTTTGCCATCTGCTTTGGGTTGAACAAACATAGGAGCTGCACCTGGGGCTTCTGCTCGGTAGATGACTCCTCTTCTTTGTTGTTGGTTGATCCAATCACAAAGTGGGCTTTTGTATGCGTCAGGAATAGAGTAGGGGGGTTGGCTTTTGAGATTAGAGGGGTCTCGGAGGTGGATGTGGTGGTTCACCTCACTCATAGGCGGTAGTTCTTCGCGTATTTGATCAGGGAAAACATCAGAGTATTCGTCCAATAGTTGTTGGGCAGTTGCTTCACAGACTGCGGCTCGGTACTCGCCGCTTGTTGGCTTGCAAGAGACTCGGACCTTCTAATCTGGGAAATCGATGGTTGATTCCCCACATCTGATTATAGCTTTGTGGCGGTTCAGGAAGCGCATACCTATTAGGGCATCGTATTTGGCTAAATTTCCAACCAGCATTTCCTGGGGGGGTAGGACTGCAGAACCAAGTCGAATGGTCGCACTACAGGTTTTATGGCTTGTGGATCGTGATCGCTTTACTGCCATATTGACTGGTATGAGTTGGTTAAGGTCTCAAGTTGGGAGTCCATGGACAGAGACAAAGGCATTACTGATCGTATCTCTTCCGATTGCGCCAGTATCGAATAGGACTCGAGCCTTTTTGCTATTGATCAGGATAGTACCTTTCCAGGGCGGTGTGTGCTTTGAATGTAGCCGGAGGTCGAACACTGTTGCATTCCACATCGATATATCCGATATGGATTTCTTCATATTCTCTGGATTGGGTATTATCGCTTTCAACATTGTTGGCCGATACCTCTTGCTTAATTGCCTTTCCTTTCTCTTTCTTCGTAGGACAGTTCTTTGCCATGTGTCCTGTTTTTCCACATTCAAAACATTCTCCTTTCTGCCATCTTGATTCTTTGAAGGATTTTGTTTTCTTCTTGAAAATCCATGGGGAATCGTCTTCAGAGTTGCCGCAGGCTTTGTGCCATGGCTGGCTACTCCTACTAGAGGATGTCTGTGTTTTGTAGGCCTTGGTCTCATGGAGAATGGCGTCCTTTCGTTCTGCTCTTGCAATGATTGCTGCCATATCATCGCCGTCTTCCGCGAGTGGTTCTACTTCTCGCCGGAGGGTGGGGTGCAAAGTGTCGTAGAATCGTCGCTTCAGGATGTATTTGGAGATACTTCCTCTCTCCATTCGGTCCTTATACATCATCAGGTCCATAGCCACCTCAGTGATTCGTTTGACATGCGTTCCATTTACTTGCTGGAGTTGGTTGAATTTGTTGTATAGGAGGTCGTTGGTTATAGAGGTTTGGAATTGTCCTTTCAGGTAATCGAGAACTGTAGTTCCTCTTAATTTTACATTCCCGCCGTATTCCTTATAGCATTGGTGGTATGTGTCGGTTGCCTTTCCTTCGCAGAATGATCCAATAAGAAGTCCGGTTGTAGGGTCTTCCACATCTTTTCCTTGTAAGAGTAGGAAGTGTGAGAGTTCCGTCGCCCATCGGTCAAAAGCTTCAGGTTTGAGGTCTTTTCCTTCTCCTGTGAACTTCGCTGGGAGGTGGAGTTTAAACTTAGGGGGTTCAAATGCTACGGGTACCTCCTCTTCTTCAGGCCTAGCCCAAGATTTTCCTCCTCCAAAAGGCCCTCCTCCTGTGCTAGCTATATCTGAGTCGCTATTGGATTATGAGTCGATTGGAGGTTTAAAGGAAGGCTTCTTTGCTGGAGTAGAAGGGAATTCTGCTGGAGGTTGTGTGTCTTCCGTGTTTGTAGGATGGCCCGGCCCTTTAGCGGAGCGCCGGGGTTGTTTCTTTCTTGTAAGGTCTCGCCATGGGATTTACTTCCCACTCCTGGTCATCAAAGACTCTATCTTAGGTTTAAGATGAAGCCGAATGTGCTGTGATTCTGCCGCTTCTCTCCACTAGCGTTCTGAGGTAGATATCGATAGGTTGATCAGGCCTAAATCTGGGGACAGGTTCTTAACCACTTGCTGAGGTTAAAAAAATGTAACATATTCACAGAGTGTTAATCACGTTATCGGTAATCGATACGATAGTTGGCAGGTGGCCTGCTCTTTCAGAGACAAGGTGAGAGCTGAGAACTAAAGGAGGCTTCGAGGGTGTACCGGGGAACAAAGAAGTAACCGTTCAACCAAGTATATTGAAATACTGTCTGTCGAAGTCTGCCTTTTCTGTCGTAGAAACAGTTGGTCTTTAAATACACAAATCTGTTCATGTCCAGCATGAACGAAACTAATCAAAGGTATCAATCGATACACTTTGGTAAAACTCCTTAAGTATCATAACGATACTTAAAGCAAACATAAAACAAAGCCAAGTATCAAATGATACTTAAAACAAACCAAGTATCAAAGCGATACTTAAAACAAAACATATAACAAAACCAAGTATCAAACGATACTTAAAACAAATCAAGTATCAAAGCGATACTTAAAACAAATCAAGTATCAAAGCGATACTTAAAACAAAACATAAAACAAAACCAATAACCGAGTACCTGTACTGGTTACAGTAATGCAAATGATATTAGCTTCAATAACATACATTCGCAATACTTTCATCATTGCGACAGTCATATATTCCGCAGTCCATGAACTCCACAAATGTTCAATTCCTCTGAGTATGCTTACAAGCTTGAAATCAATATTTATCCACTAAGCAGTAATAGCAAGGAAGTGGATTTTATTGGAAGTAATCCAAGCATCTAGAGTCAAGTTGATTTGTACACCTTCCAAGATATATAGCTGTAATTACTGGTGGACCTCCTTAAAAGAACAGCAATAAAGTAGTTTATGTATATCATGATAAAGCATGTAGCAGCTGACCAAGCGGACTTGACTATTGCAATAATTGATAAGGTTCAAGAAAGAGTCACCCTCAAATGTCTGGAATGCAGTATTACCTTCCACCAACATTATAGCCAGGAGTTTTGGGTATTCTTGTTCCTCAAATATATCTCCAGGCTGACATGTTCCTGCGACCTGACTGGGTATGGTAAATGGGTTTTGTTGAATCTGGAAGTGCAGCTGGAGTTGTGAGACTACCAGAAAGAAAAAAGTTTTAAGACAAAGTGGTCTGAGAATATGCAATCTGTTAATATAGATAAAGCAATCCTTGAAGACAATAATTCCCTAGTTCTATTCTCGACATCGACAATGGAGGTGACTCTGCTCATTAAATACATGAAAGAAGAGTAGTTATCTCTAGGATACGTGGTATAAAGAGAAAGAAACAGGACAGACAAGTAAACAGGACATAGAGGTGTAAAATAGTTAACAAGAAAGTATAATCCTAAAAAAAGTTGTAATGTTGTAGCTATGACCACAGGAGTAAGATAACAGGAAGAACATGACAACACACTCAATTATCAACAGGTTTGACCATGTCAGCTTGCGTTCACACATAGTTGTAGCCTCAGCCATTCACATAATTACACTTTGGTAGTCCTCCTCCCTTGATAGTATCTGAGAATAGATTGAACGGAAATGCCTTCCAAATGCGGTTGTGGTAGTATAGCTTGCTTTATAGAGACCCCATTTATGTTTACAATCGCAACAGTAAACCATATGCTTTTCCTCCACGTATCCGATAGCGCTGAGAATCCGTTGTCTTATGATCAATCATTTCACATAGAGCTATCTAGTAAATCATGAATCAGGGTTGCCACTCACAGTAGCTTCATTGTACAAAATACCTAAACAGTCACCATTGTTAGTTTTTGTCCCTAGACAATTAACTTGATCAGCAGTATTCAGAATGCCCACACTTACCCCATTGTCCACTAAGCTGCTCATGAAAGTCACCTGTTGCTCCCTCACTCACGCTTGCTGTGCTCACACTAGCTGACATACTAGGTAACAAGGCTGATGTGCTAGCAGCATATGACATGGCGTACTAGCCACCTAAGAGGGTGCGGATAAAGGAACTGCGATAGATCGTTCACCACCTGTGTTGCTGTGCTTGGGGTGCTCAAAGTCCGGGAGGGAAGGGCGGGGTAGAAAGCAGGGAGCCAGAGAGGTGGTAGGATGTTTTTCAATCTCGTTGTAGGCCGCTAGAAAGTAGTGGCAGAAGACTGGTAGAGGGAGTAGTAGGAAGAGTGAATAGTATATGAAAGGGGTATTTTGTGGTAGGAAGCATGGAGTTGTGGCAGTTGCAGGTTGCGATGGTTTAACAGATATACGGGACCAATGCCAAGTGATACGAGCCGGCTCGAGCCCGCTCGGCTCTTGAACAACACTACTGCTGTGTAGAACGGAGCGACGCTGAAATAAATGTGAAATGCATAGAATCTTGGTACATAAGGCGTTAGACCTTTTGGCCATATGGAAAGAGGTTGAAATGCCAGAAAATGGGCCCCTTGGGATAAAGATTCAAGCTTCATTACCAGAGCTTTTATCGGCGCGTGTCAACATCGGTATTGTAAGGGTTTATTCTGTACCATAGCGAGCATCTGGCGTGGTGAGCTGTATTTCATTTGGAGTTAGGGATAGGATGAACTTCAGGCAAAGTATCTGTCTTACCTTGTACTTCGGTGAATGGCTTGCTATGCTGACAGTTATGTTAGTCATTGGATTCATGGATCAATTCATTCTGCAGTTTTATGTACTCTTTTGGAGATACTCGGCACTAGGATACAAAAAACAGGAAGTACGGGGCCCCCATCACTTGGCTTTCTTATCTTTTCCATCTCTGTTGCTTCCCTATCAGCACCTGGTTTATCATTCAACTTTCCCCAAGCATCTGCCTGTTTTTTTGTAAGAATGAAACAGTATTTTCAGGGTATCATGGGGCTTGGACTTCGACACTTGGAAGATTGAATCTAGCGGTTTCCCTGACACCGAACAGGTTTAGTAGCAGGAGATAATTTGATCGTACTGCCAGGGATGCTGACAAATTGTCTGCACTCGCCTCCTGGCATGAATATATCTTGAAGGAATTCACCATGTAGGCACAGAGCTCAAAGGTTGCGTTCGACAAAGAAGGGAGAAAGGAGCGCAGCGGAGGCAGATACATGAAATACATTCTACAGTATAGTGTGAAGAAATGTGGGGATGGTACTATCTAATTAAATCAACCCATCTTGGGGTTTTTCTCTCAGGTTTTTATCTATTCTCGGACGTGTGGGAAAATTGCTGGCAATCAAGTACTGGTTGTAGCTATGTTTGTAACACCATAGAAGTAGGTACATTACACCTCCGGTACCGACTCAAATATCTGTGCCAATGCAGGCCTTAAAGGATCATAACCACCATATCGGTACCCAACCCGAAGTCGGAAACTACGCTAGACGATTGGTCTGCCTCCATGTCTCAAATTTGTGAGGCCTGACTGGTGGTAATGCCACCTTAGAATATCAACGGACACATAGTCGGAATCCGCTTAGTCTCAGCATACAACATCCTGCATTTGGCCAACGAGAGAGCTAAAATTCTCGCAGGAGGAATCTATCTGGTAGCCTTCATCCGTGTTATGGGAGACTAGGTACGGATCGAACAGGAAGTGGGCACCAGAGCCGAGAAAGAACCAATTTTGACTTGAGTACATCTTCGTGGTTCCACTAACGCCTGGCATTTCGGCTATCCAACTTGCATATCCCTTCGCAATCTACAAACTTTCATACAGCAGAGGAAAGATACGGCTACCTTGAAAGTATCCTACATCGCAACCTGATGCTAAAGGTCGGCGATTGGCAGGCCAGAGATAACTCATTTCCTTTCTCCAGCGCCGATATTTTCTGCAGATTGTATCCTCCCTGCCTGTAACACTGTAGCATTGATCCAGGAACGTCGATGCCTCTTTGGTGACTGGGACAGGATTTAATGAAATTAACGACTGTACTACCCACCCAACTTGCACACCCAAGGCATGGGGACAGGTGGGACAGCTTTGGTGTCGGGAATATATATAGGAATAACAACTCTTACGATGCCTGCTCTGGTCTTGCCCATCCAAAAACTGCCTAGCATCACAATATATGTTGTAATCCTCAGATGCAAGGGACAGATCGTTTGCTGTCACAACATGGTCTGAAACTCAGCCCTGGATAGGGAGATGTTTCTCCTCAGTAAAATTAAGAATTTGTAGCATCGGAAAAATGTTTGCTTGAGTTATAAAACTGTTTTGACATTGCCCTCCAAGAATAATCTCAGAATTAGCATTATCGTAAAAGAGGGCATTTCGGAGGTCAGAACACCTGAAAGGGAGTTTCTGTCTGGCAGTTAGCACGAGCTCAGTAGCAACCAGGTGTTGAGGAGGGGTCATCTATTGGACAATAATAGTATTGAATTAAAAAGGTACGTGTTGGGATGAACTGAGTTAATGGAGTGGAAAGTGGGTGTTTTGTATGTGCATGAGATGGGCTTTGTGGGATGTGAAACAGTATGTAATAGCTGTGGCTCCAGTTTGTTCTCTCATGTTAAGTATTGAAGAGACTCGTGCAGGTATGATAACTAGAGGGCTTGGTAACTCTGATCTTAAATTAAAGGCATATTAGATCACTAAGTCGATTATTCAGTTGGTATGCTATTAGTACTTGTGGAGGTAGTGGCTTGGTCACATTCAAAAAGTGCCGGTATTGGAGTATATCTTCCGGTGACATAAAAACAGTGGGCCGTGCTGTGTTGCTATTCTAACATGTTGTGGTAGGAGGATATACCGGTATCACTTCGCTACGCTTGAACATTATCATTTAGGTTGAATAGGGAACCTTTTTGGAACTGCTACTAGATGCCTGGTTGCCCAAAGATCCACTTTAGACTACATGACCTACAAATGCGCGGTAATGGGAAGAAACTGAAGCGGTGTCCACCGACATTCCCTTTCATTTACTCCAGATAGGAGAATGAAAACAACTGTCCGGTATAGAATACGAGGAGCGATGGATGAATACGTGGGAGAAAATATGCTACATTCAGCTAGATATGGTAATAATACTAGCTAGTAGGTAGAGGTAGGCTGATGGGAGACATAATGAAAAGAGGAATAAAGGACCCTCCTACATCGTAGAGGTGAAGTGCAGACTTCAGTTAAGTGTACTTATGAAGAAGGTGGAATAAAAACCAACAATTTAGTCGCAATGTTATTAGAGCGCATCTTGCAATTTTCCATTCTAGGACCTTTCTGGTTTCAAATCTATGGATTAACATCTGGCACCTACAAAACACTTGCAATAGCCAAGTTAGTGACATTGTAGCAATATCTCCACCAATCCTCAGCTTTGGAAATGATTACCTTCAGCGAAGTCCCCTCAACCTTGATGCCATCTCCAACTCAAATATCTCATTCCTCATCCCCCTCATCCCCCTCATCCCCCTTATCCCCCTCATCCCCCTTATCCCCCTCATGACCCTCCTCCTCCGCATTCTCCCTGCCCTTAGCAACCTCCTCATTGACCTTGATATTATCATTGCAATCATTCTTGCTCTTGTCCTCCCAATGGTATCTTTTAGTTACCTCAGTCTTCCGGCAGGTAACAAATGATTCGTATGCCTCACGGAGGGGGGTGGGACCAGTGTTCCCAACCGTCCCCGGTGCCCTGCAGGGCCCGGGTGGGCTAGTAGTCCCGTCCGTCCCGGTCAAGATGGGTAAGGATTGCAGGGCACGGCGTCCCTCCTTCCTGAAGACCGCCGTCCTGGGCTGTGATGCCTGGGCCCGGCCGTCTTAGCCCAAATGGGATCTTCCGGCCGTTATCTGAAGGCGGCATCAACAGGGCCTTACCTGCAACAACAGGGCCCTGCTGTCGTCCGTAGGGGCTGGGGGTCATCTGCAGGGTCCGGCTGTCATCTGTAGGGCATGGTCGCCACCCACAGGGCCCCATGGTTGACTGCCGGGTTGTGGTCCTCGATGGAGTCCATTCGGTATTTCGCACACTATTCCCTAATTGATGGTTATCCCGTAATATTAGATGTTGCTCCACACTGCAGATATAGTTCCAAAGGAATAAGCAAAATGTTTTGGTTTCAACACAGAAATGATGAATAAATAATCGTAGATTTTACGAAAGAATCTGGGTAACCTGATGTATCAGAATCATCCTATTCCAAACTCTCCCATTTCTTTTGACAAATTTGTCGGAATGGCTATCACATTACTTGCATGATATCAAAAAGGATCCATAAATCTTATTATTGAAAACTTACCTTATTCAGAATAAATCGTATAAGTGAGATACCTGCAGGGCCCGGTTGGGCGTCCCGGGCTGAGACTAGGACGGACTCCAGGATGGGCGCCCATCCAGGGCAGGGTTCTCGGAACTAGCGTCTGTCCCATCTGAAGCCATCGACGGACAGACGGACTGGACGCTTGGGAACACTGGGTGGGACCCCTCTCAAGATACCGAACATCAAAATTCTTCTATTCCAAAAGATTGACAAACTTGTGAAAATTCTCATAAAATGTCTTACTCCCCACATCACATTGGGATGCGTAAACAGCGGCATGTGCATTAAGCGCACTGATGGTTTCAGCATGAGCTAGATAGGTTAGCATTCTAGATGATCAAAATGTTGTAAAAATTAGGTTGGAGATTACTTACAAAATTGTTAAACGACCTGTGGCAGGAAGCTGTAAAGCTTCTTGTAAGAATCGAAGTCTTTTCTTGCCTTAGGACCAGTGTAAAGCTGGGCATCCGGAATGGCATCTCCCCCATGTGCAGTCTTATTGCCACTTGAAATACATTTCCGATCCTCTGCCGACATCCTGGCAGTCTTCTTCTGTTTAGAAGCACTGATAAAACGGTGACGAAGGAGTATATGTGCTTCATAAGCAAGCATCAGGTCAGATACCAGGGCTTGTAACGACTCTAGCTGTATTCCATGCCGTGACCTCAATACCGCTATCTCAGACTCATGTGAGCCTATCATGTACAGTAGTAAGGCTATCTCGGACTGTTGTGTGGCCAGCCCGGACTGTAGTGTTGTAATGTGCTATTGATGAACAGCCACTTGGCTAGGTAGACTTGCGAGGCTAAGTCCCCGATGGTTCCCAACAGTAAGTGGCGCGATATCACGTTCGATCTCATATAGTTTGTTTTCTAGGACATTGTGCAAAGCCCATCTTGCATCTTCAATCATCTCATCATCTTCCCCAATATCTGCCTTCGTAAGTAAGACTGCATCACACGGGTCCACCATCAAGCTCATGGGTGTTGGAGGCGTTTCCTCTGTCCCCTTTGATTGCACTTTTTTGTAATCCTTAAGATGTTTGACCATCTCTTTTTTGGTCCGGCAAACCGCTAAGATCTCTTGCAGTGCATTCACTTTCGAGTTCCTTGGCACTCATCTTGGGCCAATTTTTGGACATTCTGATGAATCCTGTCATTAATTAGTAAATGCTTTTCAAATATAGTATCTTAAGAGAGTTAGGCATTTTTGCTCAACTTCTTCACCTCACGGAGGTCCCAGACCCATGCTGCAAGAGAAATTACCCATAAATAAAATCATGTTTATATGATAAAGTGTGACGTCCAGAATCTGGAACTACTCATTTCACTCATCGCTCTGGCTCAAACTATTATACCAACACTCCTCGTTCATGTATGGAGTATTCTGTAACAGTAAGCATCCGAGACACAAAAAACAAAAAAAAATAAAAACAAAAATGAAAAGTTGTTTGCACTTACTTGCCGTAGAAGTGGATGATTAGGGTTTGTTAAAGATCGTTTGTCGGTGTTTCTCCTTGAACTAATGTTGGGTTGAGAAAAAATCAAAGAGAGGGTTGGAGAGTTCTGTGGAGTTGAAGTTGTGTTTACTTTTTGTACCCACCAAATATCTTGGCGCCAAGCTCAAGGCACAACGAGGCTTGGCAGCAAAAGCTTCCCGATTTTGACTACTTGAGTATGGTGTGTAACAACCAGGATTCACCTCATCCCATATTCTCAGAAATTCCAACTATAACCACAACATGCTAGTGGTTTGTAGGTAAATTTCTCTTTCCTTGCTTGTGTTGCGCCCACAATCTAGCGGCGCTACATTTTTCGTGGGCGGTAGGGAATCGGGACTTAATGCTGGCGACGGGATATACACAATGGAGCCTCATTATTCTGGATGCATCGGTCGATGATATCGCTCGTGGAAAAGGGGTGGCGGATTCCTGGTCTTGCAAGACTATATAGAGATATGGTTCCCGTCCTACATGATAAGATAGGCAGAGGAGTATGGATGAGAAAAGCAGTACGCAATCTGTTAGGGTCTTTTATTCACTCAGTTATACTTGACTAGACCCAAAACTTTACTTCGGTCTTTCTTCGGTGTTGATTTTCTCTACCCTCTCATTTCTGGGACGACCCGGTCTAATGCCTGGCTTTGCCCCAACACTGAGTCATTAGTAGAAACCTCATTGCCTAAGAATGCCAAACCCAAATTCGACATTCAGTTGGGAGAAAGGAATGTAGGAATGCTAGCCACATTTAAAGAGCAAGAAGGTACACAACTGAACCCTTGTTGTATTCAATAGCTCCAGGTTTAGGGTTGATTAGGGTTGGACCAAGATCTTTTTAGCTGCCCACCACATTTCCGCTCCAACCGGAACTCTCAACAACTCTAACCCAAACACGCAGACCGCCTGGGGGGGGCAGTCCACATATTGTGACTAAGCAAACCCTAACCCACTCGATACACGTACTTAGGTACAACCACTCGAGCACACCACTATATGTTTGATTAACTAGCCCCACTATACACGTCAAACACCACTTACGACAACACTTCTGATATCACCTTTTTGAAGGAGTACCCATATCATGTGGAGATACCGTGGGCAGGTATATCCTCAGTCAGAATTTACCCCCGGTCACAACCTCTCATCCTCCACAGGGACAGTAAATCGGGAGCCGGAGAAATTGACTGTGATGGCGGACTCGGCATGCGCTGGAAGCATGCTGGAAGGGATCTGGATGATCCCGAGAGGATGAAAGGCAGCCTGTTTTCCCTTTGTCATAATAGTTGTTTTCGTTCACCATCCAAATTTGTCTCCACCGATACCAATGTTGGTGTCAAATCAGTCTTTTGTTCGTTTTCTTTTCCTATTTTACTTTACGAGAATATTTCTCCGGTTAGTATATTCGAGTACAACCTGTATTTTGAGCAATCTTCTAGCATACGATCCGACTAAGTTGCCAGACCGCTGTCCATAATCCTGGTTGATGAAAACTTAACTTCCTTGGGAAAAAACTGACTCTGTAGTTATGAGAGCACCGGGTCCAGCTATCTCAACCGCATATCAGGAAACACCGCCAGGTCTAGAAATGCAATTCCAATGCCAACCTATCCATGGCTAGCTGCTATTATCGTACGTTGGGACAGTACTTTTCCTTCATTGACTTATTTTGTCAATCGTCATTTACACGTATTGATGCTATATGTTTGAGGTATGGGGAATTATAGTTATTTAGAATGCTTCATGTCTTAGTTGGCTTGTGGGTAGGTATACTAGACAGTTGGACAGTGTTTCCGTTTGCTCGGTTAAACATTATATCGATACATCCCGAGTATGGTATGTAGCATACAGGCAGTTGGCGCTTGTATCATGTGAATTAAAGGAGGGGTCACAGACCACACAGCAGCGCTGTGGCGGGACCTTTAGCATGAGCAGTGTGCAAGGGATGAATTGGAGTTGGACTTAATTCTGGACGGATTTGTTGAGAGTAGTAAATTTTCAACAAGACTTACAGACAGCGATTGGACACTAGGTTGGACCGCCCGGCGATAGAAGGAGTGCAGTATAAAAATCTTATACGAATAGCCTAACAGGATAAATGTTCCAGTAAACAAGAACAAGGAAAGGAAATGGGTAGGAAAACGGAGTACTGATAAAACAAGTACAGACGAGTGAAAAAAGTGATGGAGCTGACAGTTGATGAAAACAACTAGCAATGGAAAACAGGCCTCCTCTTATTCTGCACCCAACATGCAGCTCCTTTCCCGCATACTTCTAGGGTATACTAAATACTATATTACCTTCGATTATGTTAAGCTCCCATTTGCCGTGTCATTGCAGGTTCACCGGAGTTCCTGTCAAGAGTGGAAGTTAATGACCACACGTATGATCCGGCCGAGGAAATGATCTGGCCGAGCCAGAGGTTGTTCTTCCACTATCAACAGCCATGAGGAGTCGGACAGGTGTTTGGTCTTGCTGCGTTAGTGCTAGTCCTGTGACTAACGCTCCACGAGTTCGACATGCGGAATAGTGGTTGTACGGTACATATCTGGCAGGGTCAGCGTGGTTTAGGTAAGTAGAATATGCATCTACGTAATAGGGTTAGGGTTGCCGTGAGGGCAGATGAGCTGTGAGCTGAAAGAGATCTCCGTCCACCCTCGAAACTCCAATCCCAATACCGGCACTGTGCTGATCCTAATTCTCTCCCACTTGAGGAGCATGCTGATCCCAGCGATACTCGTGAGTTATTTCCCCTTCGAGCTTATTAATTTTAATACTGATAGCGCCAACATTTGATGTAATTTATGATCTTGACCCCCATAGTCATGAGCACTTCAACTAGACCCCTACCACTAGTAGTGCAACTACCAATTGGAAATCTTGAATGCTGCTAGGCATGCTCACATGTCAGGATGTTCTTGAGTCATTTGGGTAAATCTTTCGGAGGTGCGCTCTGGATTAACGCATACGGCGGAAGCACGACGCGAGAGTCCGGTGGATGGTGCAGTAACTGTCTAGGGGCTGCGGGCGGCATGGGTCCTTATGATTTATGAACCCTGTCTTGCCTTTGCGAGCTTGAGAGTGCACGGAGGAAGGGGAGATTTGCGTGGGCGAGAATAGATATGTGTGGTGATGGATGGAAAAGATGGAAAGATTCCTTTGCCGCCATTCATAAATGCTCCTGTCTTTACCGTTTAGTTAGTTAGTCAGGTTGAGCGATATAACGAAGAGAGGGAGGGTTCAATAAGAACGAGCTTGCTTCCCCACTTACCCCGAGGTTGCGCGCTAGCGATCTGATCGCATTTCTGTTGCCTTACTATTAATCATGGCCGTTTCCCCTCTTAGAACAAATGGTTAAATTTATTCAGATACCCACCACAGCCCATTTGCCATCAAGGACATATGATTCTTCCAGTAGTCTATATTTTTAAGATAAGGATTCATAGCGTAGAATGAAAGGTGTTGTGATTGAGCCGGGGAAAATTCCTAGGGGTTGTCTACCGGTATTCGCTTGAACACGGATAAACTCCAGGAATGTACGAGTGGAGATTTAAATGACCCGCATACCCTGTATTACTTATTACGCCATCTCTCCTGTCTTATATTTAAATGAATATACCTTTATTACAGTTTCCGAGAACGGGAGTGCTTTGTAGCTGGAGTTATTGCTGTACCCTACCGGTAGGTATTCTCATCGGTCAAAAATAACTGTTCATGCGCTCGGAACAACACGAAAATGTCCTACAGAATTTGCCAACTAACAAGACCAAGTGGGGATCGCAATCATAAATGCTGCTGGTTAAGCTGAAAACTACCTCAATACGAACCACTAGTCAATCCATCACATCTGTCCTTCTGTACGAGTACGTTTTTGAAAAAGGGCCCTGATACGTACCCGCGATCGTTCATTTATTTTTGATAGGTAACAATGACATCAGGATTTGCCCGGATCGGGGATTATCCCTTGCATCGCTTTGTGGTCGTGGTAGGTTTATCAGTAAATGTGTTGGGTGGGGGTGTCCAAGTCAGAGCTGCGTCAGGTTGGTGAGTATCATAGGTGCGTAAAAAACGAAAACGGTGTGGGGGTTCTCTTCTGAGGGTAGTCTTGCTCACAACCTCTCAGCCCTCCACCCAGCGAACTAAGCAAAATCAAATCTTCGTCTATGTGCAAGAATTGCCCAGGTTTTACTAGTTGGCCCTTTACGAGTAGAAGCCTACTTGAGTGTCTACTGTACCAGCAAGTTGGCCCGGAAGTTGTAAGGGGGCTAGGAGGTCGGTAAAGGTATCTTGGTGCATTTCCGGGTTATTTTCCCAGCTTGGCGCTTTTTCAAACTTCAACTCTACCTTGACACACTAGTACGTGTACAAGTACAGTATAGCATGCCGGAGCAGCCGGAAATGCTTCAATCATCCACGGGCTTGGGGAGATGTTTGAAAGAAGTTTGGGCTACTGTATAATATCAATCGTTCAACTTTATAGCTTCTGAATGTCTTGAACGGAAAGCTTGAAGTAGTTCAATAAATTTATTACCCTAGTATCATATCACCGAACCGGTACGACGAGCGGTGTAGCGTGGCAACGCCTTGGTTCGGGTTGTTACATTCGTCTTCCGGGCACAATTTCGGGCGCCTGGTGGGATGTCGGTGCGGTCTTGCCCGCGGGCGACGGGACCGTACCGTGGCTGGAGGCCGGGCGGGAGGTAGGGCGAAGGGAGGGTGAGGGGAGAGAGACATGTGGCCAACGAGTATCCCTGGCTTAGTCGGGGGTGCGTAAGGAGCCTTTCTGCGGGGTCTCCGTGTTGTGATGGGGTGGCTGTCATTAGGCTTCCCGTGTATGGTCGGCTACCGACGGGGGGCGGGTACTGTACGGCACCATACTCGGGTGAATGGAGATTTCGGGGGGGCTTGGGGTGTTCGAGTGAGAGTTTGTGTGACATGAACGATTGCGAGGTGCGGGGTAACTCCAACGCTACCTTTCCATACGAACTCACTCTTCTGCACTCCCGAAGATAAGATAATCTTGAGTCTTTTCAGCCCTTCTATATCTTCCATTCTCACAGACCTGGTTGAATATTTTCTTTACAAACATCACGTCCAATTCGAACTTAGCCAAAATCACAATCTCCTTCTACTCAAGCATCCATTGACCAAATGGGTAATTCGCAATCAAACAGACACTCGGAGGACCTTTCCTCAACTGGAAAGTACGCTCCCGAACCTCTATCCTTAGAGCTTTATATTCTTGATATTGGTAGTCATAGTTCTGGCACGATGGCCAACAGTAATATCGGCGGTGACCATAGCGGCAACACGGACTCTAACAAGATCTCCAACACCATTACCATCAACTACAGCCACGGGCACCCAGCCCCTTCCCAAGAGCCAGCCAAAATTTTGCAATGCCTATACACTTCCAAATACCGAGAGCACAGAGGTCTGGTTCATGAGCTGGCGGAGGGAACAAGCACTTGGGTTACGGAACATCCGAAGTATAAGGACCGGTTGGAAAGAGAAAAATCTGGTCTCCTCTGGCTGTCGGCGGACCCTGGTTGCGGGAAATCTGTTACCGCTTCCTGTTCGTGCGTAACAAAAGCACTGAAGAAGGAGCGAACTAGAGTGGGATCACGAAAGACTCTGAATGCAAAACAAGTGCGGGGATGAAGGATCGATAGATTCTCTGACTCTCTTCCGCCTATGCTAGCTAAGAACAAACCAGGAGATATATGTCTCCGTCAAAACAACAACAATCTAACATGCGTGAAACTAAACAAACTCTAAAGAAACACATGAGGCTGACACAAGGAAATCACCTTCAATCTAGAACTCTCCACGATCCATCGTGATCCATGGAACCTCAACCTCAACAATGCCAATGCGCAAACTTCCGTATACCTAGGGAATGAAAGAAACCATAAAACCAATACCCTATGCCAACCGCCATAGAATGCGAAAAGAACAAAGCCTCTGCTAGGTGCAGTACCGTAGGAAACCACAAAGACAGATACCCTGTATCCTTCCGTCTTCTAACCACATACCCGTAAGCCTGCATAACCGCAACCCTTCATGACCGCAAACCTTCATAACCCCATGCCCTATAGGCCACTATCCAACACTTCCTTCCTCGTAATGCATCTGGAAAGCCAAATGGACGCCATGATTTGCTATTTTTTCTTCAAAGATGACAATGATGAACAGAGGAGCGCAACCTCTGCTCTTTGCGCTATACTGCATCAACCTTTTATGCGGAAAAACGCCCCTTGCAGATACGCCGAAGCGGAGTATAAGGGTAGAGGAAGGTGATTGACGGAGGAGATCGATACATTGTGGGATATTTTGGTCAAAGCGGTAGCTGAGGGGGGGTGCGGCAATGTAATTTGTGTGGTGGACGATCTGGACGAGTGTGATGAAGGGACTCTGACTCGGCTTATCGATTATATCACCCGCCTACCTGGGTCCAAAAATTCTGATATTCCGTTAAAATTCCTAGTTACCAGTCGCCCCTACCAAAAGATCGAAAGACAGCTTGGCTCACCCGCAACCACGATCCGGCTGAGAAGGGAGGAAGAGGTTATTGTTGATCACCGGTGCAGACCGATGATCTGGCTACAGTGTTTGTGGCAAGGTGTTCGTTGGGGGAGACGTGTCTGGTCGTTTGGGAATAGTGAGAATTGTGGCAACGTGGTACAATCACCAGAAAGGGAAAAAAGGAATGTGCGCAGGCAAGTGACAACGGAGAAAGTGAGAACTGAGCACTATGTATTGGTGATGTGATTGCGGTAGTAGACGTTGTAAGGTTTTGGAAAGGACAGCGTGGAAGTTATGTAAAACGGTAGACATGATGTGATAGCGTCAGAACAGACACAGATAGTGAGTACGGTTATTTGTACTTAAGGGCAGCCATGGCCCCAGATGTTTGAGAAATGAGAGAGCGGCAATACAGGATCAGATTCTACCCCAAATTATTTCATCAGAGGTCTCCGCTATTACAGCCGATGCTACTCGTGTTATTGATGCTGGCATTCGGGATCTAGAGTCATACTGGGAACAGCCTGGGGAGTTGGGATATTTGCGAAATCTCCTGGAATCTTCTGCTGATCGGACATTCCTTTGGGTTTCTCTTGTTCTCGAGATTTTGAAGAATAGCGAGGCTGGATCGCCGGAGGTGTTTACCAACATTGTCTCCACCGCACCACATGATATAGGACAATTATACTCCAAGATTCTCGATAAAAGCACAGACCATGACAAAGCCCGACGGATCCTTATCATAGTGGTAGCAGCAGCGAGGCCTCTTACACTTCAAGAAATGAACATCGCATTCCGAATCAAGCGGGAACACAAGTCAACCAAGGATATCAGGGGTCTGGCTGGATTTGGAAAGACGGTGAAGCATTTGTGCGGACTTTTTGTTCGGGTTATGGATTCGAAAATCTACCTCGTTCATCAAACCGCGAGGGAGTTTCTTCTTCAAGGCTCCAAGCCCGGCGTGGGTAATTGGCAGTATACCCTGTGCCTCAAGGATTCAAACTTTATATTGGCTGACATTTGTATTACTTATATTTTACTTGAGGACTTTGAAAACGACCCATTAGTGGAGCTGGATGACTCGACCTTCAACTGGGAGAATATTAATAAGTATCTCAAGAAATATCATTTTCTTGATTACCCAGCTAGAAACTGGGCGGGCCACTTTAAAGACTCGCAGGATCAGCAGATGGGATTGTCCCAGTTTACACGACTAATTTGTAAAGCTGGATCTAAAAGATTTCTGACATGGTTTAGGGTGTACTGCTTCACAGCTGGGCGGCAGGGTACGTGCCTAGAAGATTCCACGAACTTGATGGTAGCGTCGTGGCTTGGGCAAGGGGCCGCAGTTCAGCAACTATTAGGGACGGGCGCAAACATAAATGCTCGATGCAAAGTGTATGGCACCGCATTGAACATAGCAGCAATCCGGAAAGACGAGAATATTACCAGAATGCTGTTGGAGAAGAACGTCAAAGCATATATAGGTGGAAATGAGTATAACATGTTGCATGTGAAGATGCCTCTTGGTATGAAATGACAAGTGCATATCTGACAATAAATCGATTATTTCTTACAGACAGTAAGTGAATTTGCGATCATGCGGCGGAGCTAGAACTGATACAGGAGTTGTTTTGGGTTACAGAACGCAAGTAGAAGCGATTGCCCATGTATCATTTGCATTATCATGTTACTGACACCGGAGGGTGGCGAACGGTAGCGCGTAAGTGAGCTGGGCTGGGGATGTTGGGCAACGCTCGGGACTAACACTGGATTGGCCCTTGAATGTGGAGAGTAAGTGGGCATATTGAGCTCCGGAGGATTACGGACGAGGTTTGCTGATTTGAGAGGAGGTATAGGAGGTAGGGGACTCTGTGGATGGTTCTAATGGCGGGGGTGAAAGGTAAATGGGGCACTGAGGGGGCGTTAGAGTTGGTATGTAACTAGACCAAGAGAAGTTAGGGTATAAGGAAATTGCTGACCCGGGGCACGGGAGTGTTGCACGAGGTAACCGAATGGGATCGGCCACGGCTCTGAGGGAACGCACTTGCTGACCTTTTACTCGTTGGATATTGTAGTCCGTAAGTGGACAGGATGAACCACGGTTCTGAGGTGAGGCAGTTGCTGATCTCTGACTCGCTAAATGTTGTAGCTTGATGTGAGCAGGATCGACCACGGTTCTGAGACGAGGCAATTGCTGACCTCTAACTTGCGGAATGTTGTAGTATGTCTGTGAACAGGATTAACCGCAGTTCTAAGATGAGGCAATTGCTGACCTATGACTCTCTGAATGTTGTAGAGTGTGAGTGAACAGTTTCAACCACGGTCCTTAGACAAGACCGGGACTGGCCTTGGATACGCTCAGCGTTTTAGCGAGTAAGTAAACGGGACCAAACACAGTTCTGAGACGAGTCAATTGCTAACTTCTGACTAGCTGAATGATATAGGGAGTAAGTAAATATGACCAACCATGGTTCTCAGACGAGGCAATTTATGTCCTCTAACTCACTGAATGTTGTATTTTGTAAGTGAACAGGATCAACCGTGGTTCCTAGACGAGGCACTTGCTGTCCTCTGACTCGCTGAATGATATAGGGAGTAAGTGAACATGACCAACCATGGTTCTCAGACGAGGCAATTTCTGTGCTCTAACTTACTGAATGTTGTAGTTTGTAAGTGAAGAGGATCAACCACAGTTCTGGGACGGGGCAATTGCTGACCTCTGGCTCGCGGAATTTTGTAGATTGTAAGTGAACAGGATCGACCACGGCTCTGAGAAAAGGCAATTCCTGACCGCTGATTCATGGAATGTTGTAGTATGTCAGTGAACAGGATTAACCACAGTTCTAAGACGAGGCAATTTATTGACCTATGGCTCGCTGAATGTTGTAGAGCGTAAGGGAACAGGTTCAACCACGGTCCTCAGACAAGGCAACCGCTGACCTCTGGCTCGCTGAGTGTTGTAGGAGGTAAGTGCATTGGATCTCCGGTAAGGTAATTCCTGTCCTCAACTCGCCGAATTTTGTAGGCGGTAAGTGAACCGGTTCACCCACAGTTCTGAGACGAGGCAACCCCTGATGTTGGACTCGCTAAATGTTGTAGGAGGTAAGTGGACAAGACCAACTAGCCTTTTCGGACTAGACAACTAACACCCAGATTCTTGGGTTATTCAGGTGGTAAGCTGACCCCTCACTTATGCTCCCCGCTGTTTGTTGCTTTCTCTTTATTGATCCTTCCCTCTGCCACTTATAGATTGTACGTAATCAACAACCTCTAAGGTCCTCGTTAATTGCTGATAACCCACTGACGTTATGGACTATGTTTGCTTTCCTTGATAGCAAGTAAGAATCGTGAATATCTGTATCTTCACCCCTTCCGAAGCCTGACTAATTACTTCTCTTCTGTCTTAGTTTGTATGCTGATTTATACCCGTTCTTGCGAGCCACCACTAATACTCGTTCGGTATTGTATCACAGCTCGTTTGTAAAGCCTTTTTTCCATCTTTCCAGGCGATCTACAAACCCGTAGCGCGTCTCATAACCGTTTTAACGGCATAGAAGGTGATTAATATGCGTTCACTACTACTGACCCTATTAGCACATCATGTCTGCTAAACTTTTTTATAGCCCGTAAGTCCTTCCAGTTTTATAACCCTCACCCGTTATTCCATTGCTGACTCCCCCACTAGTTCTGTATCCAGGACACGCCCGATCCGCACGCTTTGTCCAGCCAGAGTACCTCCTTGTCCTAAATCGCCAGTCTTGTGGTCGGTCAGTATTTTATCCTATTTTCGTTAGCAAGCACCTACACGTCCTGCTAACTGTGCAATAAATTACCCTTCAATAGGTTTTGTGTTGGAGGTCCGTCGTACATTCAATATGTTTACTTTCCCGGGGCAAGGCTAGTTTTTTCTATACATTTTGTTGCTCTCAATCCTCAGAGTTTGTTTCGGTTGGGGGGACGATATCTATATATCAGGATACAGGAACTTGCGGGTCGGCTGTAGGTGGTTTGTGGTGTTTCCGTTCCTCCTGTACTGGCATATGCAGAACTTTATCCGTTTGAAACACTATGACCCTCAACTACCATCCCCCGCCGACCGGAACCTGACCCACGGGCCACACAATTTCGTAGAATGTTGTCGTCAATACGCCAACTTGATAAACTAGGTACAACATAGCAGTAAACAATGTAAGAGGTCACCGCCGATTACCGGGCTCCCGATTACCTTATTAACTCACTAGCTTCAAATAATCCAATAGTAACAGTATGAGGTCTTGACCGGGCATTGCCATAAGCACATGACGGATCGGCGATATCACTGACAAGGGGAACTTAAGAGAATAAAAGGTGTAATCGGAAGTTCAGAACGAAGAAGCGGACAAGACCCGGCACGAATGAACATGCGCAGACGGACAGTTGGGTAATGATGGTAACCGGATGCCTACTCTGGCCGCTACATGTTGATCATGAAGCGGGGAACCCCCCAGGAATGACCATCTCTTGCCCACCCATGCCAGGGTGGTTTCTAGTCAATAAAACCTACCTCGCTTCCTATATACATGGCCCCAGCGTGCTCCCCATAAGATGTAAACTCAGTTGCTCGCTAGCCATCGCTTCGATGTTTGGCTCAAGGATATTGTCCTTTAGACTGTGTGATTGCGCTGATGATTGAGATTATGAACGTGGCCGGTGCCTCCCCGATGGATTCCACAGTAAACATAAGTCAGTAATATGGGACCAAGATATGTGGCGTGATGACCTTGAGACTTTATATTGTAGCGATGGCTGGCCCGGAAGTATAGTATTTGATCGCCCCAAGTCACCACTAACATTGGATCATCAATATCACTCGCCGTCGTCCTCCACTGGAGACCTCCACTTTCAGTCACGAATGGGGACAACGGTGATTTTTAATCGTAAAAAGAAGAGTTCAGGGGAGAGGCTTTCGTGTTTCTACGGTGACACTTTCAGTGTCAAATTTTTGACTTTATTTAAATCCTGGATAGAGCTTAACGGAAGGATATACCGGTAGTGTATAATATAGTGCTCGCCTCGAGGTGTCGT
>NW_003298972.1:0-45000 GCF_000151645.1 Tuber melanosporum
CATCAACCGGTAAGAGTTCTACCGGCCAAGGCTACATGATTGGAGTTGATGGGGTATCTATGAGTACCTGATAGGTAGGTTCAGTATTAAACTGGAAATAAGAAGAGTCAGTCAAGAAGGTTCAAATGTTGCTAGGATTCACAAACCTCTCTACCCATTTCATAGAAAGCTTCTCAAAAATTTGTGCTCCAATTACAGAAACATTGATGGGTGATTCCAAGAAGTTCTGGTATGGCCTGGAACAGGAAAAAGGGTTTCAGGAGCTTAAGAGAAGGTTTACTTGTGCCCCAATTTTATACCACTTCTTCCCAGAAACAGAACTAGTGGTGGAAATGGATGCTTACAACTTCGCTTTAGGCGCTATCCTCTCCCAATTTGTGAACAATTGACTTTATCCTGTAGCTTATCACTCCCATAAACAAAATTCTACAGAGCAGAATTATGAGATCCATGATAAAGAACTGTTGGTGATATTGAAAGCATTCAAAGAATTGTTCCAATACCCTGTTGGATCCTAAAAACCAATAACTGTGTATACCAATTACTAAAACCTCCTATATTTCTTTACCTCAAAGATCTGAAGCAGGCACCAAATCTGTTGGGTTCAGAAGTTAGTTGATTACAACTTCAAAATTAGTAACTAGCTAGGTACAGAGAAGGCAAATATGATACACGCAGTCGATGGCTGGAGTACCGTTCTGAGAAGTATGCTGTACATTGCAAACCAGTGATATTGAAACATGAACATTTTCAACTCAGTTCAGTAACAAGAACTGTAGAAGAGGGAATTCAAATATACCTAATAACTAACAGCTTAGAAGATAATATAAGAACAGATGATATAAAAGTAACAGAAAATTAGAATGACTCAGACTCCGTAATTCGAGTATTACAGTTAGACCCAAGAGTCAGATTACCAACTAAAGGTTTAAGGATACCAATAGGACATGATCTTTATATTATACAGGAAGATATAATCCCGACACAGAGACTGTTAATTATTGGGACTGGTATCTCAATCAGGCTACTGTTGAGAACCTATAGAAGGATTACTCCGAGAAGTAGATTTGCAGTCAAAAGCTGTATCTCTATCAGTGCCGGCGTAAGTTATGTAGATTGTACCGGACAACTCACAGTATTATTATTCAAGAACCGAGACACGGATTCTCACATCCAAGATACCTATCAAATTGCTCAATTGGGGCTAGAAACAATCAATACTATGGATATAATAGAAATAGACAATATTGAAGATACTAAAAGAAACACGTTGGAATTCGGCAGTACAGAAATCGTAATAAGGGCTATTACTATTCAGGAATTAGACCCCGTAGTCAGCAAGTTCCATGCATCAATAGACCAGAATGCACACTAGTATAATGCAACTAAAGTACCTGAGTGAACTCTCATGACTAGTACTATACTAGCCTACATGGAATAGATGAAATTTAATGCTGAATTCTTGTAGCAAATTCAAAAAGCCATCCTGGAAGATAGAGAATAGCTTAAAGGAATAAATAAGTTAGGAAAACAATGAGACAAGAACAAACCTTTCCGGAAAGACGGGACCTTATTTGAGGAGTTACTTTACAGTAAGTAATGACTATTTATACCAAAAAACCTGGACATTTATACAACAATAACTGAGGAGTATCACGACGCTAAAATTGTAGGACACTGTGGACCAGAAAAACCCCTTGAGATAATTATGAGGGACTTCTATTGGAAAGACTTAGCAGATTGGATAAATGATTATGGATAGTCATGGAATGATTGTCAACACAACCAATCTACACAACACACAAAATATAGTCTACTACAACCACTGTCAATACCCTATACAGCATGGTGTCACGAACGTGGCTTGGCAGGAAAAAGGTTTTCACGTAACACATAGTTATGAGTTACAGGTATGTTATTGTTTTACACATATGACTCATTCGAGTCATATGATTTGTTATGTGTGGGATTTGTGATACTTTCACATTTGGCTTAAATATGAGTCATGGGATGTGCGCCTGGCGAATGTGCCTTGCAAGTATGTCTTGCGGGAATGCCTTGTGCATGTGATTTATATTTAGCACATGACCTCATTATAAGGTCATGGGTTTTACACATTTGACTCAGTTGAAACATATGACTTGTTTATTGCGTTATGATTGGTTTATGAGTTTTTGCTCATGACCTTGCTACGAGGTTCTGGGTTTCAAGCATGTGACCACTTTGGTCACATGACTAGTTCGTTATGATTTGGTTTCGCACATGTGACCAGTTTGGGTCACATGACTATGGGCGGGAAAAACACTATATAAGGAGGCCGAGGTGGCCAAGGAGGATAGGTTCTTTATGCTTTGTTCTAAGTACTTTTCCTATTTATTACTTTAACGAATATAAAACACCTTTACGATCTTTATCTTTATTGCAACATTGTCATTACGCTAAGGAAAGCTCTTTATGAAGAAGAGTTAGAGAAAGCTCCCGATAGGCGTTCCTGATAGGAGATAGAGGTCTTGTACAATCAGTAACATAGGCAGAGGCCTAGTGCTATCATAAGGCTAAGGGAAGAAACAGAAGAAGAAGAGAAGTATCGTTCCCCATTGCCAAGAACTAACCATCCAAGGAGGAATCGTTACATATATACATCAATTTAGGTTGACTTTATTACTCAGTGACCCTAAAGTCGAAGTCACACACAAATTATGGTAGTAGTTCATGGGTTTACAAAAATAGCCTACATTGTTAGATTAGAAGGAAAAGCCACTGCAAAGGTTATGGCTACAGCGTTTATAAAGGAAATATAGAAGATATATAGATTAAGAAGAGAAGTTGTGGCAGATATGGACTCAAAGTTTGCTGGAGAATATTAGAAATTCTTGTGCAAAACATTAAGTATAATAAGCAAAATGTCTACAGTGTACAATCCACAGATGGATGGATAAACTGACAAAACCAACCAAGTGCTAGAAGGTTAGTTACGAAGTTTTGTCAACTACTATCACGATGGCTGGTACTAATTGCTATCCTAGTGGAATATGCTTACCATAGCTCAGCAACCAACGCACATTGGATGACCTATTTTGATCCAAATTACAGATTTCATTCACAAACTGAGTGGATGAAGGAAGACGAGGCACAAAATCCAGGAGCCAGACTCTATGAGAATTGGATAAAAATGATCCAAGAGCAAGCACAGCAATCACTCCAACAGACAAGAGATGCTATGGCCAAATGTTATGATAGAAAGGCTAACCAACAACCTGACTTCAAAATTGGCAATAGAGTAAGCTTAAATGCAAAGAATATTAATACTCGTCAGAAGTTAAAGAAACTTAGTCTAAAATTAAAGAGGCCATTCGTGATTTTGGAGAATCAAGGAAATCATGCCAACAAGCTTAAAATTTGGGAATGATGGAACATACATCCCCTGTTTCATATATCCCTGTCAAAGCCTTACAGGGAGTCAGTACGTGCAGAATGACAATAAGCTCTTAAAGATCCTGAGGACCTTGAGGGTGACTTAGAATAGGAAATAGAGAAAATTGTAAGAAGTGAGATAAGCTCTTAACAAAAGAGAGGATGCAGTCACTACTGGGAAGTATGCAAACTATGGTAGTTTGTTAAATAGCAAGGTTGTTTCGGAGACAAGAATACCTAGAAACCTGTCACAGGCATGAATAATACAAGGGAAATAGTGCAAGAGTTCTACAGTGAGAATCCGGTAATAATAGGACAGGCGGAGGAAGGACAATGAAGAAAGGTTTTCCTACCTTGGCCAAGCACACGTGGAAGGCTTTTCATGCTACTCTCACACGGGTCTAAATGATGTAATGTTTGAGATTTAATGATTTTGTTTTTTAATTTAATTTTTAATTTTTGAGCTCTGTGTAATAATCCCTCCTTGGATAGTTTATTCTTGGCGATGGGGAATGATACTTCTCTTCTTGTGTTTCTTTCCTTAGTCTTATGATAGCTCTAGGCCTCTGCCTACATCACCGATAGTACAAGACCTCTGTCTTCTATCGGGAACGCCTATCGTAAGCTTTCTCTAATTCTTCTATATGAAGAGCTCTCCTAGGTGTAACGATAATATTGTAATAAAGAGAAAGATTGTAAAGGTGGTTTCTATTCATTAAAGTAATAAGTAGGAAAAGTACTTAGAAGTCAATCTAATTTTATTTAAACTCGTACCGCCAACACTGGCATACGACGAGCCCCCGCCGGCACAAGGATACCGCTAACCGGTATACCACTAATCCTAAGCTAACTTAGTCTACGGTCCCGCACCTGCCATCACCGAGTCATGCCCACACGGGAACTAATTACAAGACCATCAAACAAGCCAGCGCCCGCCCCAATCCAAGTCCGTAGCCCCTCTGGTATGAAGCCAACCAGCACTAAGCGTAGCCGAAGCCAAGCAAAAGACCAACCCAACCAGGTTACTCGTCCAACAAAATACAAAATCACTACCGCCCAGTCTGAACACCGTCCCGCAAGACCTCCTCCACAGTAGAAAACCAACAAAACTACAAACATAAACCACTGGCGATACAATGGCAGAGAGGAGGTGACCAACATGTCCACCTCTCGCATCCGCATGCCAGGCCGTCGACCCTATGAACCCACTTTGCCAAGTACCTCCGAAGAGCATAATGGTGAGGAGTACCTGTACCCGCTGCCAGTCCCCCAAAACAAAATCATAAACAAAGGAAATACACCGAGATGGTAACAGACCTAAACGGCCAGTGGGGCCTATCTCCCACCCGTGGTGCCTTGCCTCCGCCAGCCATGCCCATTGCCAAACCAAAGAAACCAAACAAATGCCACAAAGCCCAGCATGCAAGACCCAAACAAGTCCAACGGGTTGGTCGCAACCCACTATCCGCACAGGTGGCCATCAACCATCCGGGTCATCGAGGAGCTTTACAGCACTCAGCAGCTTCACCCAACAGCCCCATGAGGCCGAAAACACTTAATTAGACATCGCCCAACCTGACGCATGCCTGACCGGTGCTCGCAGGTGCCTCTCCCCCCCCAACCAGCCCCCCCAAGCCCCACACACCAGACGCCACAGAGCCCATCCAGCCCCCACAGCCCCTCAGACAGAGCAACCACCCGACAGCCAGAGGACAGCTATACCTAACCCCATCAGGCAGCTACTGGTCTTGGCCATGCCAACAGAGCCACAACCCTCGACTCCATATAGCCGAGGGGAGTCCACGAGCCGAAGCCAGGAGCCATAGAGGAGGCAGCACCAATACCCGAAGGCACTAGCACCAGCCACACCATCTGACCCAGCCGAACCGAAGGCCAATCCAGCCAGGTTAAGGTAAGCAGGGCAAGCCAAAGCCAGACTCACAGGCCCGGCAACAGGCACGCACTAAACAAAGGGTAAGAGGCATTCCCAACTGACACGACAAGAAGGGGAAGGGTGAAAGAACAGAAGCAGACAAACAGAAGGTAGGCCCCACTTGGAATGGGTGAAGCCGCCAACCACAGACCACAACCGAACCACCCAAACGCACAGACAATGCGAGTGCCTGGCAGCCAATCATCCCACACCACCCCGGGTAGCAATGAAAAACCACACCACAGGGTAAGATTTTTCAGGGTCAAAGCCGTCCCCATATAGGTGAGGAGGAGACACCTGACTGAATCGCCGTAAATGCCGCAAGGACAAAACTCCAAGGGAACGGGGATAAACAACATCGTAGGATTCCAACCGTAGAAACGTAAAGTAACAAGGCAAGGAGGGGCCGGTGAGGCCCCCTCCATTGAGGAAATGATGTGGCCGGTATGACGAGTTGTTACTTGGGAAGGTCATCAGTCTAACCCAAGGGCGTTTTGTATCGCGAGAACTAAGGACTCCGTTAAAACCCAACAAAAGACATGAGATGGCCCAAAGAATGACACGGGTGATCCCCCCAAACACAATGTTCAATCCCCCCAATCGAACACGAAACCTACAAGTAGACGATAGACAGGAAGCTGTAGACATTTTATCGAAAGGGGCTGGTATGCGACCGTGATGAAGTGCTCGAAGGGCTAGTATCGTGAGATAACCAAGCCAACGAAATGAGATGCAAACAAGTTATCCGCCATGCAACACCTAACAAACCCCAACACCAAAGACCCCAGGAACTACTGAGCGAACTCAGATATCTCCCCCAGAATCCAAGGCATCAAGGCCCATCATGATGGCGAAAGAAACGCTCGAGGCGAAGCGATGGCAAGGAGGAGGAAAAGCACTTAGAACAAAGAGTGAAGAATCAATCCTCCTCGGCCGCATTGGCCTCCATATGTAGTGTTCTGTCACGAATGTGACTTAGCAAGGAAAGGGTTTCCACGTGACGCATAGTTATGAGTCACAGGTACGTTGTTGTTTCACACATATGACTCATTAGGGTCATATGATTTGTTATGTGTGGGATTTGTGATGCTTTCGCACATGGCTCAAGTATGAGTCATGGGACGTGCGCCTGACAAGTATGCTTTACGAGTAAGCCTTGCGCATATGATTTATATTTTGCACATGACCTCATTACGAGGTCATGGGTTTGGCGCATATGACTCAGTCGAGTCATATGACTTGTTTATTGCGTTATGATTGGTTTATGGGTTTTTGTACACGACCTCGCTATAAGGTCATGGGTTTTGAGCATGTGATCACTTTGGTAACATGATTAGTTTGTTATGATTTGGTTTCACACATGTGACCACTTTAGGTCACATGACTACAGGCGGGAAGAATACTATATAAGGAGGCCGATACGGCCGAGGAAGATAGGTTCTTCACTCTTTGTTCTAAGTACTTTTCCTACTTATTACTTTAACAAATATAAAATACCTTTACGATCTTTATCTTTATTGCAACAATATCACTACGACAAGGAGCACTTGTCATGAAGACAAGTTAGAGAAAGCTTACGATAGGCGTTTCCGATAGAAGACAAAGGTCTTGTACTATCGGTAACGTAGGTAGAGGCCTAGAGCTATCGTAAGATAAAAAAAGAAGGAGACAGAAAAGATAAGTATCGTTCTCCGTCGCCAAGAACTAACTATCTAAAAGGGGATCGTTACATGTTCTTTCCACCTGTAGTCATGTGACCCAAAGTGGTCACATGTGCGAAACCAAATCATAACAAACTATTCATGTGATAAAGATGGTCACATGCTCAAAACCCATGACATCATAGCAAGGTCATGTGTAAAAACTCATAAACTAATCATAACACAATAAACAAGTCATATGACTCGACTGAGTCATATGTGTCAACCCTATGACCTCATAATGAGGTCATGTACAAAACATAAATCATATGCGCAAGGCATACCCGCAAGGAACACTCGCAAGGCATACTCGTCAGGCACATGTCCTAAAACTCATATTTGAGCCATGTGCGAAAGCATATCAAATCCCACACATAACAAATCATGTGACTCGAATGAGTCATATGTGTGAAAAAATCACATACCTGTGACTGATAACCATGTATTATGTGAAAACCTTTTCCATGCCAAGCCACATTCATGATATTAGCTCCTCTCCCCCTAAGCCCGAATCCCATCAGGCTCTTTCCTCAAGCTTCAATAGTTCCCATCCTGCCGAACGCGTGGACCTCCAAAGTCTATTGAACTTGTCGTCTACTTCCCTCCATCTTACCCTCAATATTTCTAAGGTAAGATTCACCATCTCAATCATGTGCCTCTGAATATCGTTCATCTATCATAGCTCTGTGATCATTTTGTCGTTTGCTGAAATTGTGGCTTCGGCCTGACCAAGTTGTTCACGGAGTCCTGGGATTTGCCTGTGTAGGCTTCTGGCGTCTGGTTCCATTTCCATAAAAGGGATTTGGGCTATCCCTTCCTTGGACCTCATCCTCGAGCCCCTAGCCCTCGGCCCTATCGTGGCGTCCTTTCTATCCAACTCTTTCTTTGTCCCATCCTTTTACGTGTAGTTTCCTGCTGAGATTTTCTTCATCCTGTCCATCTTGCACGTGTTGTAGAAACACTGTTTCCAGTACTTTAGGGCATGGTCTGGGCACAGAACATACTTTTTGTATTCTCTTGGAAACTATCCCAAGCCTTCCTTTTCCCCATAGTGTGTGGGGCATATATCGTGGTAACATACCGTCCGTGATATGGCATTATGCTGTGCTTCTTTTTCCCTTTCCCTGACTTCTTCATCGCTCGGACTGATCAATGAATATTCGGGGCTGATTGGTGTGGTTTGGCAGAGGCTATCGCCCCAGCTCTTGTGTTGTTGCAATAGCACAGGAGCCTTTCCCTTGCCTTTGTCTTGGTTGAACATGATCGTTACCTGAGCCGGGCTTGCCTGGGTATCGCTGGTAGAAGGTTCAGATCGCACCTTGTGCGTGTTCGAAGTTGTGTACAAAATACTAAGTTTTATCATGTTCAGACGAATATCCCGTCCACTTGGCTCGGTATTGGAGGTGACTATGGAAGAAGTGAGAATCGACTTTTTCGTCAAGTTCTTATTCTGGTTCTCAATCGAGTTCGATTGGAGGAGGAGAAATAATTGTTTGTAAGGGAAACTTGTTGTTGTTGTGTAATTCGAGGAGTAAGATGTAGAATGTATTGTGTATTCGCATTGAGGGTGGAAGGTCGAGTTTATAAACTCGGCTGCCTACCTTCTCCAGTATCCTGAATGGTCAGATTTTCTGTAGTCCAATTTCTTTGATGGTTGCATAGTATGAATATTGCGTAGTATTTGCCATACCATATTTCCTGGTTGTATGTTCAGATCCAGTCTTCAATGCTTATCATATTTTTCTTTTTGTCCTTGTTGTGCTTAACTCATTTCGTATGGTAATGTCTCATGTAGTTTTCCCATATCTGTCTTGTCTGGTATTATAGCATTAATCGTATGATAGCTGGTCTGACTTTGTGGATGTTGTCTGTAATTCGGGAAGCAGGGTATCGTGCCGCTCGTTTCTTGCTTTCCATTGTTGTATGCAAATACGGCCATTGATAGAAGTTTGTACTAATCATCTTGTTGGTAATTGACGTTAGGCCGTAAATATTGTTGGAGTATGTCGTTTACCCGTCCTGTTTGTCCATCCGTTTGTGGGTGCAATGCTGTGCTCAGCCTGTTTTGTATTCCCATTTCTCTGGTTACTTTCTTCTATAGTCCTGATATGAATAGTGTTTCTTGATTAGTAATGATATTCTTCGGAAGGCCGTGAAGTTGGAAGACTTCTTGGAAGAATGGTTGTATAAAATCCCTCGTGTTGATATCTTCTCCGACTGGAATGAAATGACTCATTTTGGTCAAACCATCCACCATGACCAAAATGCTATCACAATTTTCTGATGCCGGTAGATCCATGATGAAATCCATAGTAATTGTTTCCCATGGTAGTTTGTGAACTTCTTCCGATTTCAGTAATCAATATGCTGTGTATTTAGCCGTTTTTGTCCTTTGGCATATGACACAGCTTTTGACATATTGTTTGACATCTTCGCACAGCCCTGGCCAAAAGAATGGCCTTGTAATGAATTCTGTGGTTTTAGCCGTTCCAGTGTGTCCTGGTATTCAGATATCGTGGTGTTGTCGTAAGATGTTTGTCCTGATCTCTTCTTTTTCTGGAATCTGTTGTTTTCTGTCCTATTACTTGTTTCCATCCTCCAATTGGCATAAACCCAGAGCAATTTCTTTCATCTCCTTTTTTCCTTCCTTCAATGCTTCTCTTATTGCCTGAATTGTTTTGTCTCTTTCGTTTGCCTTCTCAATTTTTCTTTTTTTCGTTGATGTGAATTGAATAACCTCTGTTGCCTCAAAGTAGGTTTTTGGTAATAGTGTTCTTGTTTTTTGTTTGATTCTTTCATCCTCTTTCGTTTGTGGTTTGTCGCTTGGAATCCTTATGAGAGCATCAGGCTTTCTGCTCTCTTTGCCTGGTCGGTATTTGATTATGAAGTTGTATTTGCTGAGGTGTTCCCTCCACCTTATCTGGCAGTTGTTCAGTTCTTTTGTAGTCATGAACCGGACCAGATTCTGATTGTCGGTTAGAACTTGGACTGGATGGTCATTGTTTAGAATGTATCTCCTCCTTTCCTTTGATGCTTGAACTATCGCTAATAGTTCTTTATTTGCAATGTCGTAGTTGCACTCTGCAGGGGTCATTGTCTTGGATCGGTAAGACACTGGCCTCCATTTTCCATCTTCGCATTGTTGCGATAGAATTCCTGAGCTCACACATTTTAAGGCGTCTATTTCGATCATTGTCTTTCGGTTTGGGTCAAAATGAACCAGTATAGGTACTAATGTTAGATGCATTTGTATTACATCATATTCTTTCTGTTCTGTTTCTCCCTATTCCCATTTCTTGTCTTTCTTTGTTAGGTTATAGAGTAGTTTTGCAAGCCTGCAAAATCCCTCTATGAATCTTTGATAAAAGTTGCAGAATCCCATAATGCATTAAACATCTGGTTTGTTCTTTGGTTTGGCCCAATCCTATATTGCTGCCAGTTTGACTGCGTCCACCTTGACCCCACTTTGATTGATGATAAATCTGACGTATTTTGTTTCTTCTTTATGGAATTCGCATTTTGTAGGTTTTATCTTTATTCCTGATCCTTGTACTGTGACTATAATATTGCTGATATCTTTCAGGTGTTGTTGCATGTTTTCCGAATAGATGAGTTCGTCGTTCAAGCATATCATGCAATATATGTTGAGATATTTGTTGAGTACCCTATTGATCCATCTTTGGAATGAAGCTTGTGCGTTGGTTAGCCTGAAAGGCATAACCAAGTATTCGAACATTCTGCATCTCAAGGCGAATGTAGTCTTCCATTTGTCTGCTGCCTTGATGCATATATTGTGGTATGAGTCCTTGATATCGAGCTTGATGAACTATTTTGCTGACTGTAGTCTATCCAGTGCCTCTCCAATTAAGAGTAATAAATATCGATCTTTCTTGGTAACCGAATTGAGGGCTCTGTAGTCTACACAGAGTCTTATTTTTCTATCTTTCTTTCTGACGAATAGTATTAGAGATTCTCCTGATGTGAAGAATTCTCTGATACATCCTCGCTTTACATTTTGCTTGATGTACTTCCTAAGTTCTTTGTGCTCAGATTCTCCTAGTGGGTATAACTTCTTGTAGGGAATCTGTTTGATTTTTCCCATTTTCTCATCTTTGTCCAGCTGAATTTTGTGATCGATTCCCGGTCTTCCAGGTGGTAGCTCCATAGCTTCCTCTTATTAGAATAGCTTTGTGAATCGATGATATTTCTTTGGAATCAATTCTTTCAATCCCTTTTTGCTTGGGTATATCTTGTCTTAGATTGGTAGTTCCATGCTGATGTTGATTTTTGCTAGGACTGCTTTTTCATCTTCGTATGTCCATTTCAGAATTCCTGTTGTATCTCCTCTTCAATAGTACTGTCCCAAGGCTTGTGCTGTGATTTCTTTGATCTCAATTCATTTTGTTGTATCAGGCTGGTTTTGGTCTATGCTTCCAAATTCCTTATCTCCTCTTGTAGTTTCTTCCAGTTGATCTACTTCTTGCAGATCCTCTTTGTTGATTGTTTCGATGATCAACTGTGTGATTCGATCGCCTTTCTTGACTTTGTTGTCCTCTTAAGCCAGGTTGGCTAGGACCACTTTGATTTCACCTGTATAGTCGATATTGATCACGCCGGCCATAGTCATGAGTCGATGTTTGACTGCTAGACCACTGTGGGGTGCTATCAGTCTGTAGGTACCTTCTGGTAGTCCGATGGCTATTCCTGTCACTATCATTGCCTGCCTGTTGGCAGGTATCTTGATTCCTTTATTGGCCTACATGTCATATCCTGCTGCCCCTTTGAAACCCTTGGTGGGCACTTTGCCTCTTGGTCCAGTTTTTGTATCCGGACTCTCATATCTTGCCTCATCTCGGCGAACTTTGCATGCACGATTTCTTCTTGTGCTTCTCGTACCGGTGTCGAGTAGACCACAGGCGAACTGTTGAGAGATCGTGTCCCACATAGTTCACTTGTAAAGATCGTTTTGTTCTCATTCCAATTGATTGTCAGATTATGTTTTCGCAACTACGGCATCCAGAAAACTATCACATGTTTTTTGAAATCTACTACCTGAAAGGTTGCTGTTTCCCTATGGCTGTCAATCTCTATAGGTACAGTCGCCATTTGGGTTTTAGGACCCATTGTGCTTGGCTTTCCATCCGCTAGGTAGACCTGTCTCGCTTTCTTCGCTTTTTTGGTGTAGAGGCTGTATTTGTCGCAGATTTCCTTGTCGATGAAATCTTCGATAGCCCCAGACTCCAGCATTGTATATATTGTTGTTTTTTCGTCTTTTTCATTGTGTATCTTCGTCTTGATCATCACATGATCTCCGTCTTCCTCTCCTCTTTGCATGTGTAGTGCCATGTAGTAGTTCGCTAACTTGATGGGTTTTTCAGGTCCACATCTTGGGTCTCCCAGACCAGAGTTTACTGGGGACATTGGATGTTTTCTGCTGGTATATCTTCTGCGATTATTTCGCAAATGTTGCTCTTCTTTTAAGCTTGGAAGCGATTATTTCCAGCAGCTCTGGTCCCTTGGTATCCACTGTTGGGTCGGCTTCTGCATTCTCGTATCCGATGTCCTGCTTTTCCACACCTTAGGTAGAGTTTTTCATTTATTCTTCTTATGTATTCTTCCTTAGACAGGTTTAGAGCTGGTCCTGCCATTGATTTGTCAAATTCCATTGGCTCACCTAGTGGTAATGCTCGACTTTCACCTCCAGCTGCTTGCGATTTGAAGATTCTGTCCACGTTCCTGGATGATCGGTCCACCCAGTATACTATAGTATTTTCTGAGTTGTTTTGAACCATGTTTAGCTTGCTTTCCTTATCGATGGCCCACCTTGAAAATCGTTCTGCTGTTGTATACCGCAAGTTGGAGATTTCCCATGCTTCTCGGAGTCTTTCACTACAGTTTATCTGGAGGATGATGTAGAGGGTAGCATCATCAAACTCGGCCTCATATTCCAATAGTCAGCATTCGTTCCAGTATGTCGAAAAGGTTTGTTTTCCTTGTTGGAGTTTCTCCAGCTTTCGTCTTGCTGTCTCTTATGCGTTGGGATCTCCAAATTGCCTAAAGAGTGTCGCCTTAAACTCATCATACGTGACCCATTCTCTCTGTTTCCTTCCATTTTGAAAGGGCATGATCTATTGTCCTGCGAGTCCTCTTAGTAGAGATTCCACATATAGAATCAGGATCTCATTGTAGTGATCTCCATATCCCTTAACGGCAAAATATCCTTTGCATTCTGCCAGGAATATTCGTAGCTTATCTTTGGCTCCTTCGTATGTATCGGGTTCTTTTACTTTTAGTCATTGGATGTTTCCTCGTCCAATATTTCGTGTTGCTGCTAGAAATGTCGGAAACTGATTCTCAGTTATTCCAAGTATGCTAGTACCTGGTACAGGAGCGGCTGGGGCCTGTGGCCCAGGTACTACTGATCCCGACATTCTCTTGGGCGGTGGAGTTCCTGCAGGAGAGCTATCGACTGGTGATCCATTCTCTGGGGTTATTGGGCTTGCTACCCTCAAGGGCTATGTAATCTAGGACGTCGCTAAATCCCCCTAGGTTAAGGTTTTGATCATCGATATCGATATCTCCATCCCTCTCTGGGTTGAAGGATGCAGTCTTGTATCATGTAACGTTGCACTAGGTAACGCTTTGTAATATAACAATCCCTCCTTGGATAGTTAGGGCTTGGCGATGGGGAACGATACCTCTCTTCTTCTGTTTCTTTCCTTTGTCTTACGATAGCACTAGGTGTTAGGCGGAGACAACTTGATAGACTTCAAAGTTGTCTAAGCCAATCAAGATTCATTTCTATAGACGGAGATTGTCTAGGAAGGCTTGGACCTTGCTCGTTTCATTTATGACTACTAGGAGCAAAGTAGAATAGGTAAAGTAGCGTAGAATCGTAAAAATAATATTATATTATTAAGGTCTCTTCTCCTTTGCTGGATGATGTCTAAAGCTTGGGAGGCACTTCGATATTTATATTCTGCGTCTGAGTGTTCGCGGACTACATCTATCTATCATACAACTATGTACTTCTTCAATCATAATTCGCATAGTTGAGTTTTCTTCCAAGGTGTGAACACCTGTGGATCCTGAAAACCATCACACCCTCTTCGTTAATTACAATATTTCTTCTTAGGAAACGTACTGTCCCCAATAGTAATATACTAATTAGCGGAGTCTTTAGACTTATGGTCTAGTTCTTAAGTCGAACTGAGTTGGCTCCAATTGCCTTTACCATTGATAAAATGATCAGTTTTATCCATGGCTATATCTGCAAAGGTGGTCGTCATTACAACAATCGTAGGTCGTCTGACTTTGATCCTTTGTAACTCCATACACAACTGATAGATTTTCTCTGTGTGACTTCCTATTAACTCGCAAGAATCTATTCCACCAGATTGGTAATTAATCCCATAGTCGGCAACCCTTGGTTGCTCTCTGGGTAGTAGGTTTCAGTAACCATTATAGGATTGGGAATCACCCCATGACTACGACGTGTTCCAAAACCCAGTTACAACACTCCGTGAAGTTCATTGGCTTCTTTGGTAGTGTCATTTGGAGTTCTAGACTCTTCTGGTAGATGTAATGTATTGGTCTCTAGTAGACATCGTTTACCATTTGATACCATCTCTTGGTGTGAAATCGTCCTGTTACTTACGTCCCGTGCTACAGGCGTCATGTCTTTGGAGCCAAGTGACTCTCTGAATAGTTGACGGAATCACTCCGTTCTACTTCCCAGACCTAGCCGAAGGTCCTCTCTCATATATCCTGCGAACAGGACCCGGTCGGATGGACAGCGGCGACGTATACAGTGTTATCCTCAGACCTTCAATTCTGTGGTAATATAGTCACAGGACGCAACTGAGATTGATATATATGATGACACGCGGGCCCCGTAAGGGAGCCGGAGGGGGGTGTTGGAGACCAGAGATTCCGATTCCAAGTGGGGTTACCCTACTTAGGATGCTTCCTAGATATCGGGTTCTGGTATTCCTAACACTAAGCTTGTGCCTACGTTACCAATAGTACAAGACCTCTGTCATCTATCGGGAACACCTATCATAAGCTTTCTCTAACTCTTCTGTGTGAAGAGCTCTCATTGGTATAATGATAAGGTTGTAATAAAGATAAAGATCGTAATGGTGTTTTATATTCGTTAAAGTAATAAGTAGGAAAAGTACTTAGAATTCAATCTAATTTTATTTAAACTCATGCTGCCAATACTGGCATACGAAGAGCCCCAGCTGGTACAGAGATAACGCTAACCAGTATACCACTATTCCTAAGCTAACTAAGTCTACCGTCCCGCACCTACCATCCCTGAGTAATGCCCGCATGAAAACCAATTGCAAGACCATCAAACAACACAGTATCCACTTCTATCCAAGTTCGCAGCTCCTCTGGTATGAAGCCAACAAGCACTAAGCATAGCCCAGGCCAAGGAAAAGACTGACCCAACCAGGTTCCTCATCCAACAATCATGAAAACACTGCTGTCCAGTCTAAACACTGTCCGGCAAAGCCTCCACCACAGTCGAAAACCAACAAAACACATACTAAACCTACAGGCGGCACAATGGTAGGGAGGAGGCAACCCACATGTCCACTTCTCGTACCCTCATGCCAGGCCATCAACCCTATGAACCCACTTTGCCAGTTGCCTCCAAAGAGCGTACCGGTGAGGAAAACCTGTACCCACTGCCTGTCCCCCCAAAACAAACAACACAAACAAAGGAAATACATAGAGGTAGTGACAGACTAAGAAGGTCAGTGGGACCTATCTCCCACCTGTGGTGCCATGCCTCCTCCTGCCAAACCCATCACCCAACCAAAGAAACTAAACAAATCCCACAAAGCCCAGCACACAAGACCCAAACAAGTTCAACCAGAGGGTCGCAAACCACTATCCGCACAGGTGGCCATCAGCTAGCCAGTCTGTCGGTGAGCTTTGCAGCACTCAGCAGCTACGTCCAACAGCCTAAGGACTGGAAACACTTAATTAGACCTTGCCCAATCTGACGCAGGCCCGATCGGTGCTCGCAGGTACCTCTTCCCCCCCAGTCAGCCCCCCCAAGCCCCACACACCAGACGCCACAGAGCCCATCCAGCCCCCTCATCCCGTCAGACAGATCAGCCATCCCACGGCCACAGGACAGCCTATACCTAACCCTATCAGGCAGCCACTTGTCTTGGCCACACCAACCGAGCCTCAACCCTCAGCACCTCATAGCCGAGTAGGCCCACCAGCCACAGCCTGGAGCCACAAAGGAGGCAGCACCAATCCCTAAACGCACCGGCACCAGCCACACCATCCATCACAGCTAAACCGAAGTCCAACCAAGCCAGGAAGAGTAGGCAGAGCCAGCTGAAGCTAGCACTATAGGTCTGGAAACCCAGACCAAACGACGGGCAAGAGACACCCCAAACCGACGCGAGGGGAAGGGGGAGGGTGAGCGAGCAGAAGCAGAGAAACAGAAGGTAGGCACCACTTGGAGTGGGTGAAGCTGCCAACTACAATCCACAACTGAACCACCCAAACACACAGACAATGTGTATCTGGCAGCTAATCGTCTCACACCACCCCAGGCAGTAACAAAAACCACACCTGGAGGCAAGATTTTTGAAAGTCAAAGCCATCCCTACCGAGGTGTGGAGGAGACACCTGACTGAACCACCGTAAATGCTGCGAGGACAAAAACTCTAAGGGAACAGTGATAAACAACATCACAGGATTCCGATCGTAGAAACCCAGCATAACGACGAGGGGATGGGCAGGCACTGCCCTACCATCTGAGGAGTGATGCGGCCAGTGCGACCAGTTGAGGCTTGGGAAGGTCATCAGTCTAACCCAAGGGCATTTTGTATCATGAGAACTAAGGACTCCGTTAAAGCCCAACAAGAAACATGAGCTGGCCTAAAGAACGATACGGGTGATCCCCCCAAACACAATCTTCCATCCCCCTCAATTGAACCGGAAACCTGTCAGTAGACGATAGACAGAAAGCGGTAGACATTTTACTAAAAGAGGCTCGTAAGCGACCGTGTTGAAGTTGGCGAAGTGACAGCATCATGAGAAACCATCAGGCGATGAACCGAGAAGCAAAAAAATAATCCGCGACACAACACCAACAGACCTTAACTCCAAAGACTCCAGGAACTACTGAGCGAACTCAGATATCTCCCCCAGAATCCAAGGCGACAAGGCCTACTCTGTGTGAGAAACAATCGCTCAGGACGATGCGACAGCAAGAAGGAGGAAAAGTGCTTAGAATAAAGCATGAAGAATCTATCCTCCTCGGCCGCATCGGCCTCCTTATATTGTATTCTTCCCGTCCATAGTCATGTGACCCAATGTGGTCACATGTGCGAAACCAAATCATAACAAACTAGTCATGTGACCATGATAGTCAAATGCTCAAAACCCATGACCTCATAGCGAGGTCTTATGCAAAAACTCATAAACCAATCATAATACAATAACCAAGTCAGATAACTCGACTGAGTCACATGCATGAAACCGATGACCTCATAATGAGGTTATATGCGAAACATAAATCATATGTGCAAGGCATACCTGCAAGGCATACTTGCAAGGCATACTCATCAGGCGCATGTCCCATGACTCATATTTGAGCCATATGCAAAAGCATCACAAATTCCCCACATAACAAATCATATGACTCGAATGAGTCATATATTTGAAATAATAACATACCTGTGATTCATAACCATGTATCACGTGAAAACCTTTTCCTCGCCAAGACATATTCGTGGCACTCTGTTCGGCATGTCACTTTTATAGCATAAAAGTGACTTTTCTTGCATATTTTTTGGCATTTTAAAGTTTTCATAGAGGGGTGTGTTCAGCATGTGTTACAAAATAACAACAGATTTTTATTTTGTTTATATATTTTTATTGTATATTTTTATTGTAGGGCTAGGTGTAGAATCATAAAATAGCACTCAAGTAAAGTATAAACTTCTGAACTCTAAAACAAAGAGTTTCTTCTTATATGATAGAGAATAATCTTTTGCATATCTCTACTTGAATTTCCTTATTCCTTACTTTTGTATGATAAATGAACTACAATTATCCTACACAAATTCTGGCCAAGTCCATGATATGGGCTATGATTCCAACAATACAACCTCCTTAGACTTGGACTCTGCGAGTTCAGAAAGTCATACCTCATTCAGAATTGATGGCCGCTTTTTACTCCTTGCTTTGAGCAATACTGGGGAACATATCGACCATCATTTTGACGTCAAAAGAATTTATATTCAGCTCTCTCTGGTAAAGCATATATTGCAGAGCTTCTCTCTTCAAATACAAAAAAGCAGTGCTTCCAGGAGGTACTTCGTCTGCCTCGTAGCCTGTTCCTCAAACTATGCCAATGGTTGAAAATATGCAGGTACTTGTATAGTACAAGGTATATAGCTGTTACCAAACAGGTCGCTATGTTTGTATGGATAGTTTCACATAGTGGTTCAAACTGTATAGTTCAAGAATGTTTCCAGAAAAGTGGAGACACTGTTAGCCGATTAGTATACCAAAATCAACTGGAGAACGACTTCATTTTCATATTTTTGTCATCATTTTAATTATTGCTAACTGTGGATAAACTAGCTACTTTAACATAGTTCTGGATGGTTTAGTTGCATTGGGCAATGAAGTCATTCTCCTTCCGGCTAGTGATTGTCAGCATGAAATTGAGCGGAGTGGGAAGTTTTACACCTTCTTCAAGGTTACTCTTGGTGCAATCAATGGAACCAACATCCAAACACTTGTTCTGACTGCAGATCTTCCCTACTATCATAACCATAAGAGACAGATTACTCAAAATGTGTCTATCACCTGTACTTTTAACATGTATTTTTGCTTTGTCTTGTCAGATTAGTAAGGCTCTGCCTATGATAGCAGAGTTTTCAAAGATACCTTGATGAAAGAATTTACAATTCCT
Organism: Tuber melanosporum; assembly: GCF_000151645.1. Taxonomy (NCBI): domain Eukaryota; kingdom Fungi; phylum Ascomycota; class Pezizomycetes; order Pezizales; family Tuberaceae; genus Tuber; species Tuber melanosporum. The sequence continues at coordinate 19,007 of NW_003298972.1, forward strand.
GAAGGAAAGTACTCCCTTGATGAAGCTGGATATCCTCTGAATAACCAGTGCCTGACTCCATACTGCAGAATACAATATTATTTGCGTGAACATTACCGGGCTCGTAAAAAGTAAGTTTGCTTAGTTTCATTTTCTTAATACATATATCTCATAATTACAAGGATAGCAACTAATTACTTCATTGACAACTGCAGGCCTAGTACAAAGGAAGAGTTGTTTAATCTTCGCCACTCTCAATTACATAATGTAATTAAAAGAGCCTTTGGCCTTCTGAAGCACTATTTTCCTGTCTTGTGCAAACAGCTTAAGTATCATATAACCAGTCAAGCTAAACTTGTTGTTGCTTTAGCTGCCCTCCAACATTTTATTCACAGACAATTCCTAGAGTAAGAATATTTGATTGATAGTCAAATTGAACAAGGTTTTATTTCAATCAAATTCCTGTCAAACTTTATAAAGAAGGATATTCATCAGATATAATTACTAATTCAGAATTATTTAGGAATTTCTCAAGGGTCAGACAAGGTCTCATTTGATGGATATTATGGTAAGGAAGATGCCATCTGCCAAATGGGTCCTGGTGATGAAGGGGTCGATTCTGAGAATGAACAAGCTGATAGAGCTATGTCACCAATCAGAGATCAAATAGCAACAGACATGTGGAATTACTACCAATTGTATCTTGGAGGAAATATGGCATACTAGGGAACATATCATATAGTCAATTGACAAAACAAAAATCCTGTTTCTAAAGTCAATCTAGGTAGAGAAAAAAATACATGAGAAAATTGGTAACTAACTACATCAAGTGCCTATTTGCCCTCTAATCCATGCATGTCTAACAGCCCCTGCAGTCAGCCTAAGAAATATACAAGCTTTGAACCTATCCTCAATAAATCTAATCGCTTTTACCATTTACTTCAGTGTTAACTTGTCTGCATTGCAATCCTTAAGACTCTTGATTGCATACTCATATTTGGAGGATATTGCTTGCTCATGCTGGTGGACAGCTTCCTCGGTAGCCTTATTCAAAGCTGTACTCAATGACCCTTGAGCAATCTTTATTCGTCCGATATGCTTACGATTCAGAGGTTCAGGAGTTGAACAGGATGTGTAACTAGACCCAGTAGGAATATCCAGTGGATCAGAAACAGACCTTTAGCGCTGACCAGAAAGGGCATTCTATGGAACTCTCTCTTGAGAAGCTTGACAAATCATATCCTTAATATCAATCCGGTGGCTTTCCGAGTCCAAGTTTAGTTAGTTTGAGAAATTTTCTAAAGACTGTGATTGCGAAATGCCTGTAGAATTATAAGGAGCATTCTGAGCTGCTTCGGCTTCCTCTATCTGTGACCAAATGGAAGCTGTACGAGCAAACTTTCCTGAAGCCCGTACTCCAAGAAAAAGACTGGCGAAGAGATCATACAGGGAAAGCCCTTTGTGCCGATACTTAGCAGCCTCCTTATAACTCTAGTAAACCATTATTCTTTCATTAGTTTTCAAACTTTAAAGAATAAACATCAATAAGCTTGACTAAGAACTGACTTCCAAATATGTTCTCCAAACATCTGAGGAGGCTGTTGGCAAACCCTTGAGATCATCCCACCTGAACGTAGAGTTTTGACGCCTAGAATGAACAATCTCAAACTCTTTCTTCAACTATGATATTAATGTGTCAGTCTTTGGTTTATTTTTCCTAATAACTTTAACCAGATCAGGAGTTGATAAAATATAAACTTATAATGACTTCTTTGCTTTTGGCCTGAGGGATGGTAAATGGCTTTAAACTAACTGCCTTATAGGTCTCATTCAGTTCTCCAACAATGCTTTGCCAAACTGATTTCTTAAACCCATTCTCCCTTCTATCACGATTGTCAACATGCCAAAGAAGTGCTACAACCAGAGATCTTTTGCTATCTTCAATCCACACACTATTCCCCATTCTGGCTTGATACTCATATGCAAAAGCTATTAGTATTGTATCAAAATAATATCAGATAAAGGATTTAGAAAGGTGTAGGATATACCTAGTCTGAGTAGGAAAGATCAAATTGTAGAGAATAAAGAGGTGAGTGTAGAGGAAAATTTGTTTTGTTGTAATGGCCTTGTTGTGTATTAGAAAGAGAGTAAAATAGAAGTAAAGTCTTTTTATACTATGTGTTTGATTTTTGGCATGTGCCCTAAGTTGAGATGTGTGAGGACTTTTTTTTTTTTTATTTCACTTTCATACAGTTGTGTGGCATGGTTGCCGACCGCTTATTTTTTTTTTATATAGAATTTTTTTTATTAGCATATATGCTATTTTCAACTTTTATTGTAATATATTTTTATTGGTACATGTCAAACGGAGCCTTAATTTATTTTATTGATAACCAAAAGGTATTTGAGGTGAAGCTTTAAGAGGAGAGAGCTCATATTAGGAATTCACAGATGTGATACCTAGGAATCAATCTAAGTAGAGTAACCCAACCCGGAAACGGAATCCCTACTCTCCAAAATTTCCTGGAACCCCCTTACAGGGTACACACATTATCAGAAATATTAATCTCAGTTATGGCCTTTGACTATAATACCACGGAACTGAAGGTGTAAGAATAACACCGTATAGGTTATCTCCGTTGTTTCGACTGAGTCTTGTTCATAGAGTATGTGAGAGGGGACCTTCGACTACATCTGAGATGTGGAATAGAGTAAATCTGTCAACCACTCAGAAAGCTACTACGCTTCAGCTATGTATCATCTTTCATGTGGGCTGTAAGTAATGGGACATTTTTGCATGAAGAGATCCTATCGAAAGATAAGGAATCTCAATGACAGACCAATACATTCACATCCACCCTACAATTACCAGAAGAGTCTAAAGCTCTCAGGAACATTACGATAGAAGCCAATCGACTTTACAGAGTATTAGAACTAGGTTTTGGAACAGGCTGCACCTGTAGTGATATCTTCAAATACTACAACAGCAATAGAAACCTGGTTACTGAGAGCAATCAAGGCTTGCTCAAAGAGGGAACATCAGTCAATCTGGTGGAATGGCTTTTAGAGAATTAGGAGGAAGTCATATAGAAGATATCTATGGGTTAGATAAGAAGTAATTAAATTTTTGGAGTTATGCGACCTGAAAAGGGTGCGATTACAACTACATTCGCAGATTCAACTGGCAGATAAAACTGATTATTTTATCAATCCCAGAGACAATTGGGACCAACTCAGTTCTGCTTGAGAACTAGGCTATAAGTCTACAGTCTCTAATGATCAGATAACTACTATTGGGAACAATATAGTTCCGAGTTAGTTATATTGCAATTACCAAAGAGGATATGGTAATTTTTAGGGTCTCTGGGTGTTCGCACCTTTTAAGAATACCTGACATTGCGAGTAATAATCAGAGAGGTACATAGCTGTATAATAAATAGATGTAGTCTGTAAATACTCAGAGATGGAATATAAATATCTAAATGCCTCCCAAGCTTTAGACCTCATCAAGTAATGGAGAAGATACCTTAATAATATAATATTGTTTCTATGATTCTATTTTGCGTTACTAAATTTACCTCACTCTTACTAGTAATAAATGAAAAGAGTAAATACGAGTCTTTCCAGACAATATCTGTCTACATAGACGAATCTTGGCTGGCCCAGACAACTCTGAAGTCAACTAGATTGTCTCTGCCTAACAACTACCTCCTACTTTCTCTAAGGGAAAGGAAACTGCTACGGTGGTACCTGCTACTAAAGCCTCCTTTATAGAGGTAGTAAAACAAATGCCATAGGTACTAAAAACCCCTGCCACTTTACAAAGATAGGCACCCCCCACCTGCCTCACATGAGTTGCTACCTTCTACCATTCAAACAGTGGTAGCTCCTCCAATGGTAGGTGAGATTTCCTGCATGCGGTTCATATGAGTGAAGGTAAGCCTATCTACTGGGAAGAAGAGGGAGGAGAAGGAGAGAAAAGAAGGTAAGGAAGGTGATATGGTACATGCCTGAGTGGTGCTGCCAGAAGGAGAAAGAAGGTTGCCAGGGAATCTGGTAGCGAGAAGAAATCTGTGACTACGGCTCAGATTCAGGGAATACATCCTGACAAACGCGAACTGGCTCCTACAACCACCACCTCTGTTATACCACCAGTTCGATCTAGCACTGCTGCTATGGCTAGCATCAAGGTAGCCATGGGCATGATGTGGTAGGAGTTCTGCCAAGTCTCACTGTGACCTCCTAACCTCCTCAACCCAGTACTGGCACCACCACCATCATTGCTAATCCTAGATAGTTAGGGGAGAGATATTACGATGGGCTTTACGATGCACAAGCAGGTTGCCCAATCAGAAGGTGTCACCATTGAGACAATCTGAGGTGCATTAATTTGCCCCTGTCCAATATGGGGCAGATTGGAAAACATGCACCTTACCTCTGAGCTGGACATGTCTAGTGTGAGAGATTGCATATATCTTTCTGCTCTTGGCAGCATACTCTGTTACTGAGCTAGGTAATAGGTTTGACAAAGCTAGGCTTGTCCTACTTATGAAATTGTCACTACAGGAGTTTGAGTTCCTGAGGAATTGGGAGCATGTGAGGATTTTTGTTTTCGGTGTCCTTCTTGCTGATGCAGGACAAGAATCCATCTGAAGGGTAGAGGGATAGACTGGAAGTGCGGCCATTGATGGCCTCCATATTGACTGAGAACAATCTAATACTAGCGTAGTTACCATTTCCCGGTACCTCACTATGGGCTCCATCCATACTAGGAGGAAGGTTAATGCCGTCTCATCCAGTGTTCTCTTTGTGGTGGAAAGGAATAAGATAATCTAGGAACAGCTAGCCGAGGATAAGATTTGATTATAATAAGGAGCCTGCAATGTCTCAGTCTTTGAGGAACTACGAGCTCTCAGGGTGGATAGTAACTGTCTAGGGAGCGGCAATTTTGGTGCCGCCTGTTGTTGTCCCCCTCCCTACCAGTTCCATCTTGGAGTCCATTTCTTCCAAGAACACATGTGAAGCAAACTTGCTTCCCCCAAAGGAGTTGGCCAAGCCTGTGGATATACTAGGAGACAATGCTGTCTCTGTGACTGAATGGATCACCTTGCAGGATACAAACAATACTCAGGTATCTAGTCATTGTCCCTCACCCCACCTTCATCCTTACCCAGACCACGGGTAGCCCAGGCAGTGGAACATGCCAAGGGGCCAGAATAACATCAAGGGCATTTGAAAAAAAGCAGGACAAGATGTCACAGTTATGGAATGTTTCTTAGACCCAGGTTGGTCGAGTTCCTCCATAATGAAAAAGATAATGAGGCCCTCGCCGTCAGTTGAATGAGGCCAGGGGTAAGGAACTGAAACGTCTCTTGTACTCGCCTTCTCCAACAGATGTGATATTAAAGTCCACCACTACTACCAAGTCCAGCTGGAATGATATTTTCTGGACTGCACTAGATTAGGTTAACAGTTCCCTTTTTATATCTAGTCCTTGTAGCAGGAGTGGACCAGTTAAGGCCCCCATTTAATACTTATTATGACAATAGCATTAAATGTGGGGAGGAGTAGTCAAAATTGGGTGCTGGTTTTTAATTTATTTTCTGTGTTTAATTTTTTATTATTATTGAACCTCTGGTTGATCTGGAGGGACAACATGCACTTATCGATTTTGATAAGTAGGATTTATTATCCTTTGTTAAGAAGTCATATGAGGAGGTCTTTGTTCATTTCTATATTGGTGGAATTTTTGAAGTGATTGGGCACCGAGAAGATAGTGTGCACATTGGATATTAGGAGAACAGGGTGAAGAAGGTAATCACTGATGTTTACTTTTGACCTGGCTATAACAAAAACCTGTTTGTTGGATGGCTGGACGGGCTCAGGACAGCGGAGAACTGTATTTGGCTATTGTAATACTGAATATCAAGACTGAGATACTAATACAGACTACAACAATATGGGTAGGCTGTGGCTGAAGAAATGGTTGACAGCCCAGGCTCATCACATGAACATGGTCCCCTCTACTGTGTTGACCATATGAGATATTTCTAGAATCAATCTTTGCCTACACTGAGCCCCGTACGTTAGACACCGGTACCTGCATACTGCTGGCTGTACCCATAGTACTCCAGACCTTAAAGTGAGAGTTGACCTCTCTGACAACATGATGTGCTGGAGGCTGGCTTGAAAAAAGGTAGTGTAGAAAAAGGTTGGGAAAGAGCTAAATGTCCTACAAGAGTTAGAAGATGGGAAGCTGTGGGTTAAAATGAAAAATGTGGTGAACACACTCCTGTGGGCCTCCATTGGCAGAGGTCAGTATGTATAGTGGACACCAGAGTTGAAAATCATGTGGTTGGATGTGGTTGGGTTGAGAAAGTACTCTAAGTGGAAGGTGGAGTATACAAAGGACTACAGGTTGGTCAGCTGTATTTACCAGACTTGCCTGCTGAGTGCCAGGCTCAAACATATCAGGTCCATAATTGCTAAGAGACAAGATCCAGACATCTTTTAGCTGGCACAAGGATTGGAAGGTAAGTGAACACTTTCTTCTATGTCCTACTCAGATGGATCCTAGGCTATTATACACTTCGATATTAGTGACCTGATTGCACAGCAGTTGTTTCATAGTGACTGAGTACCTTGAGTGGATTCCACTTTTGATATAGACTGTGCTCAATAGATAGAGATTGCCCTTACCAGATCTCCCACGAATATGGATCTAAGTGAGAATAACATTAGATATCTCTTCCTCTTATTTTGGAAGCAAAGAGATACAATAACTACACTATAGCTTCTGGTTGACTATGAGCTACGTCATAAAAGTCTGCATTGGCATCAGGCTGAGTTGGTATTAATACTAAAGCTCGACAAACCAATCTATGATGTTGTCACGTCATATAGAATGATACATCTCCTTCCGACATTAGAAAAATTGGGGAATATGTGGTCCTGTTAAGGATGACTGCTTGCCTTGATCTGAGAGAAATCCAGTTTGGCTCACACCAGAAATGAGTAGTTCATGATGCCATGGTGGTAGGTTTTGAATTCCTACAGCACAATGAGGTTTACAAGCGGCTGATCCAGTCAATAGACAGTAAAGTAGGGTTTGAGAATATGAATTGCAATCACCTGTAAGACGTTTTGGTGGCCCGCGAGGGTGTCCCAAACCTATGTCAATGGGTTCAAAGATAGACATCTCGTCGATTAATTCACTTTTGTTTCAATGGTTGTGTATCCTGGGTTTACCATGTCAATATAGGGGTACCTCAGGGTTTGCCTCCTTCTTTCTTCCTCTTTGGTACCTATGTGGCAGATATATTCAGGCCACTGATCCGACACTCTCCCAGTATTCACCAACTGGTCATCTCATATATTGATGATGGGATCATCAGGGTGGCTGCTGACTCTTGTCATGTTTCCAGATGCCATGTAGGAGAGATATTTGTAGGCTGCAATTGCATATCTAGGACCAGAGGTATGGGTTTCAGTGTCCTCATGACCCACTTAGTTGAGTTTGGGGAGAGGGTATGAAAGAGAATGAAGTTGTTAGGAGAAATGGTTTCGCCTTTTCAAGATTTGCGGGTTCTTGGTTACAGGTTTAATATATTTCTTAACTTTTCTTCTCAAGTAAAGTATTGGCTAGAAAGAGGGTTAGGTGTTAGAAAGAGGATTTCAGTACTGGAGAGAAGGTTTGGGAGTTTAGCAGATTAGGAGCGTGGGAGACTTACCGCATAGTGCAGGCAGCCTACCTTCCCACTGTCTACTATGAGTGTGAGTTTGTAACCGACCATGTGTCATATGAGAATCTGATTCAGGTACATGTCAACGATTACCTATAGTTTGTATTTTGGATCCCCACAAAACTAGCAAACAACGTACTATTAACGGAGATATAGACATCACCTCTCACCAAACAAGGCTGGTACCTACAGCCAACATGCTATAGTCAGTTTATCAACTACCAATATTGCAGTAAAGAGTCTTAGTTTGGTAGATACAGCTTGACTACTAGGAGGAAGCTATGGTCGTACATCAACATACCTCAGATCAGGAACTCACCCACTGCCCTATGCTTTCAAGTCGAAAGGGTAATGCAGTAATAGTGGTACTCCACTGTTTGTTCTATACAGATTTTTGTAGATCGTGGGAGGTGGTCATCTACACAGACTAGTCTAATTCCTCTGAGGGAGCTAGTGTGGCATGGGTAGTTTTTGAATAAAGGGATCTGTACCTGTATCGATGGGTTCTTAGTCCCCCATCATAGAGCATTGTTGAATATAAGCTGTTTGTAGTTGTCTGTGCACTCTGACATGTCCTTGATGTAGCTAAAGGGTATCCTGTTCATGTATTCTTAGACTGTATTCTATCCCTCACCATGGTTGACAACATGTTTTCAGATAATAACTCAGCTAGGTTGGTGGAGATTATGGCATGGCCTTATCGTATTTCTTCTCACATCAATCGCAGTTGGGTCTTTAGTCACATGGGCATCACCAATAAGGAGATGGTTAACCTTAAAGCTAGACTAGTATTAGTCACGTCTTATACTACCTGCTTTGAGAAGTGGTGAGCTTCCGGAACAGATATATGGCCTCAGCTCAAAAGCTATGGAAAGAGGAATGGGATTTCTGGCATGACAGGGAGGGATAGAGGTATTATGTACCTAAGCATAAGGTACTCGATCACCTTCATGGCCTCACCTATATTTATTCTTAAGTGTTGTTAAGAATTTCAAGTGAGATGGGCCTGGTCGGCCATGACAGCTGTGATGGGAATATTAATAGCTAACACTAGACTGAATACCTCTGTGATGCCAGGTGGTATTATGCTAATTAACACTTGTATAAGAATTCTATAGTCGCGTAGTGGAAGTCCTCATGGGTATATCCATTAGGAATACTGAGATCTGATGCCTAAGAATCATGCTGAGTATGATAACCTGGACGAGTTGTACTTTGTGATATGGATATCAGTGCTCTTGAGGTAGGTAAAGGCAAACCAGTTGTTGGAAGTACTCCAGTACCCCTTACGTGATCTGGTTTTGCTGGGGAAGTACCTTGATCTTAGTTTGCATTATAAGAGGACGGAGGGACATTAAGAGAGGCTGTATGTTTCCTTCAGTCAGTATCTGGGACAGAATCTGTTGGAGCTAGATAAGGACTAGGGTATGAGACAGGGGTTGGGTAGCTGGGTAGGAAGACATGTAAATCTGGGATAGCATTAATTGTTACGAGTGCCCATCACCCCACGTTGGTAGTAATTTTAGATTGATGTTTGGAAAGAGCAGTTCAGAGCTGAAGTGGTTCGCGGTGGTGTATTTTAGATAGTTTGTTTTATGGAGTGTGGGGGAGACTGGTCATATGCCAGTGTTGGCAGTACTAGTATAAATAAAATCAGATTGAATTCTAAGTACTTTTTCTACTTATTACTTTAACATATATACAATACTTTTATGCTCCATACTATTTATCACATCCTTTACTGCTATTACAATGAAAAGAACTCTCTATGAGGTAGAGTTAGAGAAAGCTTACATTAGGTATTACAGATAGAAGATATCAGTCTTCGACCATCAGTAGGGTATGCATAGGCCTAAGAACTATCATACTATAAGAGAAGAAGAAAAGTATCATTCTCATTTACTATGAACTAACTATTGGAAGGTGGATTGTTATACCTAATCAAACACAACACTCTGATTGGGAGGCTATCCCTAAACTAACACAAGGCTATAATCAAATGTGGAGAATCTACTATCAACTTTCCAGATCAGAAGGTTAGTGTCTCATGCAAACCAACAAGTGGAGAATACTAAGCCACAGTTTGTAAAGCATCTGCTCAATGCCTGTTGAATAAATACCCTGATGTTTTTCCAGATCAGATTCCAGAGCAACTACCACTTATGAGAAAGGTTAACCACCATATCCGCCTACCGGACTTTTCTAATCTAAAAAACCAATCAATTACTCTATCCATGATAGATACAAGAACTAGCTATGAGATTGGATAAATCAGAATCAAAGAAGAGGTATTATCTACTGAGCAGAAGCACTAGATACTGTGCCAATAATTCTTCAACTGAAAGCAGACAGCAAAAGAATCTGCCCTCTGGTTGACCTCAAACTAGGAAATGAGAACCCAACTATTCATAGTTCTGCTATCCCAAACCAATCCATGATCCTGAATTCAGATGGGCAGGCCAGATTTCAAAGCAAGATTGACCTAAGTATTGCTTAATTCCAGACAAGGCTAGACCTAGAAAGTGAATAATATAATAGTTTTAAGATACCCTTTAGGAGTTTTATTAGCTGAGTAATTTTACAAGCGAACATAAAATTTCCCACTACCTTCATACAAATAATGGAAAAAGTGCTAAGCAAATACCTCTACCACTTTGTATGGGTATACATCGATGATATCCTCATCTACTCAAACTCTAAAGCAGAACATGCATACTATGTAGGTTTAGTGTGTACAGTTATGTCCATTTAATAATTATACCCCTGCTGAGCAACCACGCAATACTATTACTCCTTCATCCCACCAGCAACTATGGCTCCCCCTCACTCTACCCAAGCGAAAGAAGATCAGAATAAGGAAATTTATGCCCTATATAAGCATACAGATATGGGGTATAATAAAATAGCAAAGGCTATTGCGGTCTGCAAGGCTACTGTTTAACAGGTAGTTACTAGAACCAAGATAAGTGGTAGAGATACCTATTATGCTTTTAAGCAAGGCCAATCTACCAAGATTACTGAGGCTAAAAGAAGAGCAGTAGAGGCTATTATCGATGCCGAGCCTCATTTAGTGTTATACGAAATTACCCAAAAGGCAAATATTGATCTTAGCAAGACTACTATTGACAAGATTATTTTAGAAAGTGGTTTTAAGCTTCTAATATAAAGGAAGAAGCCTTTTTGGAGGAAAGAGCAAAAGGAGAAGAGAAAGCAGTTTGCTAGGAGAGGGAGGAAATGGAAAGGAGGATAGAATTGGGTAGTTTTTGTTAATGAAGCTACTAGCATCTATGATCCAAATCCTGTGGGAAGAAAGGTCAAGATAAGAGCTGGTGAAAAGCTGGAAGAAAAAAACTTGAAGCCTAGCTTTAAGTCAGGAAGGACTACAATTTGTGTATATGCTGCAATAATAATGGGTGGAAGGACTGAGTTAATTCTTGTGAGAAAGAGAAGGGAGGAGGAAAGAACTAGTAAAAGAGACAAACTTAGCCTCAATTCCTGCCAATATATAACTGAGATCCACCAAGTATAATCTATCCTTTTTATAGAAAGTCTGGATAAACCTTCTGACAATATTTACCTAGCTGCAGACAATGCTTTCTGTTATAATAGTGAGGAAAATCGAAAATTGCAGGCAGACTATTGTTATAAAAGATTCCCTTGGCCACCCAACTCCCTAGATCTCAATCCTATTGAAAACACCTGGGCACTACTCAAATGAGTCCTCAGAAAGCGATTCTCCAGATTGGAAAGAAGGCTCCATAGTGCTACTGGATTATTTCAGGCGGTAAAGAAGGAGTGGGATTTGATTTCCTAAGAGACATTGGATGTTGGATAGAAAGAATGCCTGAGAGAATTCAGGCTGTTTTGGATGCAGATGGAGGTCATACGAAATGGTAATTAGATTTCCTTGAAGCTTAAATCTTGTACTTTTATCTCTTCCTTAATTGGCTTTGTGTCCTAATTTTTTGTATGGTTGAATTCATTAAGTGATGTGGTTGTAGTTACTGGGCAGGGGTATAATTATTAAACAGACATGACTGTACCAAGCTAAGGTAAGCTAAATTTTGTGCTAGCTGAAACAAATCTATTCCATTCGATAACAGGCTCAACATCTTGGGGCATGTAATAGACAATAAAGAAATACTAACTATTCCTGGGAAGATATTTTTCTTAAATGAATAGACAATATATCAGAATCAGAAAAAACTTATACAGTTCCTAGTACTTGTTAACTCCATCTCCCAGTTCTTACCACATCATACCACTATGGCTCTACCGCTCACTGACCTTACTGGTAATGCAAAATTCATTTAGACCTATACCCATAATCAAGCCATTACTAAGATTAAGGAATTGATTAAAAATGCCAATCTTATATGACTTATCCACTACAGTAAACCAGAACCATTATGGCTAATTACCAATGTATCAGATATTAGACTTGGAGCATGGATGGGGCAAGGACCTTTACATGAACCGGCAAGACTAGCAGCATTACACAATGGATTATTCACTAATTCAGAGATCAATTATCGGATCACAGATAAGAAAGCCCTTGCAGTAATCAATACCCTTTCCACCTTCTATCACATTTTGATGGACAACATCTTTGTTATTGTTACTGACTACCAACTCCTCACTAACCGAAAAACAGACAAGATCCCAGGACGAAGAAGAATATGATAAAAAGGAGAACTCAGTAAATACAATGTGAAAATCATATACACCTCTAGAAGAACCCACTATTTAGCTGATGCTGTCTCCTGCATTTATGAAAACCAAGGACTCACAAACTCTCCTCTTGTCTATAACCACACAAGAAAAAGCTAAGATTGCCCTGATGATACCTCCTATGAAGAAGAACTAATGTTAGCTACAGCCAGTACTACCACTCTCTCTTCTCTCTTCCGTTATACCATGAACTGGGTAGCTGGAGCAGAATACAGAAAGCATATCAATGATGAATGGAAAGAGGATTGCACCTTCCACAGTACATTCCTCATGAGCTTAAACAAAGCACACTTCACTAGTCCTACTATTAACTCGATACCAGACTCTTTGACTAAACTGAAATTAAATTTGGCAACTAATACTAGTGACCATACTATATCTCTAGTAAAAACTCCAAAAGCACCAGCTTCAGTACTGCTAAAAAGAAAGAGGAACATGAAATAATGGACAACACTACTGATGGAGTGGACCAACACCTCCTTACCCTTAATCCTGCTCCAACATGACATCAATGTCTTGAACAACTTGAAGAAGCAGCATCCTACCTGTAAGCAACATGCTACCTACACTCTCTACAGTCGGCGCCTCCATCCTTACCTCCTATAATATATTCAAGACAACTATTAGGTAGACGCTTAGAAGTATACAATAACAAAACTGTAGTCTCTGTCATACCATGTGCAACTCCTGAACATTGCTGACAACTCTATGAGGTATTTAAAGAAGAAAAGTACCTTATCGTGCCAACAAGAGGATGTCTCATTAAAGATGAATGACATATTATATTAACTATAGATGAATTAACCTCATCCTTCCAAAACCAGAAGATAGCAGGATACTACTATGATCCAATCTACTTCAAAGCTATCAACAGCTGCAGACATGGAAATCTTGCCATATATAATCTATCTAACAGAGGTCAGTACCAGTACCCACTAAGGTAAACGTTGCTTATACATTCCAAAAGGGCATATATTCAAGGGAATGACTATTAGGGAATACATTATTACTGAAATCCCCAATAAAAGATAACATAGTGCCGACTGCAATCTCCATTAGGCCACTGAATATATCTACTAGCCCGAAATGCGAAAAGGCTTCTGCGATTTCGTCAAACAATGTGAACTCTCCTGAGTCAATAAGGAAAGAACACAGCTACCAGAAGGAAAGACTCAGACCCTTCAGTTGCCTTGTAAAAAATTTGAATCGTTTTCTCTCAACTTCGCAAGACCATTCAACAAATCTACCAGTTGTGACACCATCTTGGTAGCTGTTGAATGTTTCTTGGGATATACATGGCTCATACCAAAGAAGATGATGGACTTCTCTAAAGACACCTGGAATAACCTTCAGTGATATTTTTTTACCTCCTATGGATACTCATTGGCTATCATCAGTTAAGCTGATCCCTATTTCACAGCTAGAATCTGGAAACAGACTTTAACTTCCCTTGGAATCAACCACATTATTGCTGGATACTCAGAGGCTCTTGGGATGTCTCCATACTAGTTAATCTTTAGCTGGAAATACCCCTTTCTACCTCTAATACTCTTCAAGAACTTCTCTATCCCTACCACAGATAACTATTTAAATCGTCATCAAGCTATCCAGAATGGTACTTTCCAAGCTGTTAAAGCTCCTCAATTCCGGAGCACAACCACTGCTCAGCTGTAATGCCACAAGCGAGTTCCTATTCCGCCTGGTAATATGCTTATAGTGTATGGGAACATGTTTATTATCAATGTTGAATACAGTAAGAAACTACAATCCCGCTAGCGAGGACCTTTCAAGGTCTGATCTTTTAATCAGCTTACAGAAAACTACATTGTTCAAATAGATTGATGCATATATTGCCAGAAAACTGCCATTTTGTACACCTCTACTATCAAATACTTCCACTCTAATGATGACTCTAAGTTCCCTGGAAGAATCCACTCCTGACCTGCTCCTATCACTATTGATATGAAGAAAGAATGAGAAGTTGAATCAATCCAAAACTATAGCCTTTGGCATGGAAACAATCAGTTCCTAGTCAAATAGAAATAATAACCAGCTAGTGAAAATAGCTGGGAACTGGTGGAAGAACTGGAGCACGGTATGGATATAGCCAAGGAGCGGTGGGAGGCAAACATGCCAGACAATACCCTACTACTAATAATCAACTACATCACGATATGCTAAAAACCAACTGTGGCAGAAACTGATCGATATCAGCAAGAAACCAGAAGTCAGAGATTGATTTTAAGGACTATACTTTGAGTCAGAATTCGAAAGCAGTGATGAGGAGAATCAAGACAGGGAACAAGTCCTCCAAAATCTCATCAAGTCACCATTCACTATGTGAATACCATAATGATATCAAACTATGTGGAGTACAATGTGAGGCATTGATAATAGCTTGTTTGACTATTGTTGAACCACAATGTTATCCAATCTGAAGATTACTTTACTATCCTCTGGGCTGACTACTGTCCTGAATGCAATAATGCTTCAGTGGACACAGACCTTGAAATTGGTATTCATGACTACTGTGATCTATATATTTTTAAGTGCAAATATTTTATTAGAATTGCAACTTGTTCCTAGCATGACACCTTGATGAAGATTTTACATCAAAAACTGAAGCATTTAGTTTCTGTAACTCCGCTTTTGATGATTATTAGATTTCTTTGTTTTAAACAGTTGTTTTGTTTTTGAGAATGTAACTGGTACAAGTATTGGGTTAATGGTTTTGTTTTATGTTTCTCTTTAAGTATCACTTTGAGACTAGGTTTACTTTAAGTATTATTTGATACTTGGTTTTGTTTTATGTTTTGTTTTAAGTATTGTATTGATACTTAAGTTGCTTTACCAAAGTGGATCGACTGATACCTTTGACTAGTTTCGTTCATACTAGACTTGAACACATTTATGTAT
The DNA here is from genome assembly GCF_000151645.1 of Tuber melanosporum. NCBI lineage: Eukaryota > Fungi > Ascomycota > Pezizomycetes > Pezizales > Tuberaceae > Tuber > Tuber melanosporum. The sequence goes on from NW_003298972.1 coordinate 34,375, forward strand.
TTAAATACAGCCTGATTCCATGATGGAAGAGGTAGACTTTGACTGACAGTATTTCAATATACTTGAATGAATGATTACTCCTTAGATTTCCCAGTACATCTTTAAAGTCTTCATTAGTTCTCAGATCTCGCCCCCTCTCAGATAGAGCACGCTACTAGTCAAACTATTGTACCTTAAACCGATAACCTGAAGAGGACTCTGGGAACACGTTACAAAACCTCTATAACTGCGAATATAAGCAATCGATATATTCCGAATAACTTCCTACTAATTCTCAGGAAGCTATTCTAACAGGTTGGCTGATTATCCCTCAGTCAGCAACTCTTAGTTACTCTGAGTAACAGGGTTTCAATTGCTGTTTATTATTTGGGAACTATTCCCGCAGCCACAATGCATTGCTGAACTCAGTTGTGACACTCCGTGAAGTCCACTGGCTATGGTGGCAGTGCTCCTAAAAGTTCTAAACTCTTCTAGTGGTCGTAGAGTGGGTGCCAATGTTTTCGATTCTTGATAAGATCCTTTAACATTTGATACTACATCTTTTGTCGAAGACTCCCTGTTAATCACAGATCGTTTGAATGTTGTTCTATCTTTGGAGCCCAGTAGCTCTCTGAGTAGTTAATACATTTACTTCCTTCCACTTCCCGGACATAGTTGCAGGCGACCTCCTATATGCCCTGTGAACAGGATCCAGTCAGATGGACAGCCGCTACATATATGGTGTTACCCACGCATCTTCAATTCTGTAGTATTATAGTCACTGGATGCAACTGAGATAGATGTGTATGACGATGTATGGGCCTGTATGGGGGCTAGAGGAGAGTGTTGGAGAGCAGAGATTCCTATTCTGAGTAGGGTTACCCTACTTAGAGTGGTTCCTAGGTATCAGATCCCTGTATTCCTAACAGTATCGGTAGCTTAAAGTGAGACCCCTTCATGTTCAAGTTGTTGGATCTGTGGATTAGGCACCTGGCTTCTGTTGATAGTCTTTTTAGTTTTACCATTCCTCTTCTGGCTGCTGGAGAACAAGGTGGGCTGGAAGTGAGGATCTCCGTAATGCAAGCTGGCTGGACCACCGGACCTTGCTATATATAGAACTGGAGAAATAAAAAGATGAAAAGAAAATAAATAGAAAGCCAAACTTACACCCATACCAGCGTCAAGAAATTACTGTAGTACAAATAGTTGTAGACCAGAATTTACTCAATACAGGTATTATTAGTTAGGTACCTCAGTTGGACATGCTATACTATTCTAAGAAGTACATAAGTACTAGTAAGGAGAAGTGGTAACCCTACTCTGTTGAGTAACCTTAGTAGTCAATTTAGGAATTATCCTAAATTACACTATAGTGAGTTCGGATAAAGTTACCCTGCCTTTGAACTAGAGTTACCCTGCCTTGGATGACTTGACTCCCTACTATAGAGCCAATTTACCCTACCTTGGATATAACTTGTTATGCAGGACCTCGGAAGAACAGACTAGATTATTTATTATGCGAAAGTATATAGGATATTTGAATCGCTAATTGTGCAGATTACTCCCGCGCAACTCATCTTGCTCTGAACTAGCTGCAACGTGGAAGTTTAGTGGCTAATGTCCTCCCTGAGCCCCATTATATGTCCCAAGCATCATGGGCTACAGTCAGGCGAGTTGCCATAAGTCTAGTAATGGTCTGTGGTAAAGACACTTCTGTAATACCATATATGCTCATGCTATCTGATTTACTGGTCTCCATTCTCCACATAAAAAAGGAGGTAGAGGAGAACCTGGAGAATGGTTTCCCCATAGTTTCATGCAAAATTGATGAGAAATGATAGAGTAATACTACTTTGAAGTAAGAAGTAGTACATGTAGTTATCGGAGGCCTATAGAAGAGGTAATAGAAGTTGGTTGTCCCAAAAGTGTAATAGTATTAGTGAAGTGTTAAGGACTCTAAAATGCAAGTCTGAGGTCATTATCAGAACTACTTCTAGGATGGTTGACTGTGGATAGTATCTATTGGTAGCCAACGTTCGAAGGGGTTTAACAGAAGAACTGCATAGCCATTATCTGGAATGATATAGAATATAGTAGAACTGGATAGATGTTCAGAAGCTGCAGATGCTTGTAGAAGACTAAGTGTATGTGGGTAAAGAGTTTCATAGTTCCTACTGCATCCACCCGAGCATGTTAGCTTGCTACTAACATGTCTGCGATATCTAGTATTTATGTACCTGCAGTTGTATTATTGATGTAGCGACCAAAACACTTCTTTCTAGTAGATCTTAGCAAACCACTGAGTAGTCTAGTTCACTACAGAGGATCTTTAGTCCCATCCATAGAGCTTAGTTTGATAGCCCATGGGAGTTGAGTGCTCACGAATACTGCGTAGTAATGGAGAGCAACTGGCAGTATATGAAATCTACTTAATTATATACAAGTTCTCCTCTACTCTGACAATAAACTACCTCTTAAGATCATGACTTAATTGAGTAAAGCCAATTAATGATACTTAGTTTTACCAGTTTGTTTCTTCAAATTCTACAGTTGAGATTTTACACTTTTACTGTCATCATTTTTTGAAGAATTCATTTCTGTGCAGTTGCAATCTTGGAAACCATCTTCACAGATGCAGCTCTCATTATATTGGTATGATATTGGAAGAGAAGAAAGATAAACTGACAGGCAACATAAGAAGAAAATATATCATTGCCTTAACAAATATGCCGGTCTAGAGCAACAAGAACTTCTTCCATCATAAACCATAAATTTCATTAAAGGCTCAAATTGACCCCTGCAAAAGAATAAAGAAAAGAAGTAAATAAGAGAAAAGTAAAGAGAGGTAAATGAGTACTGAAAGAGGAAGAAAAAGAAAAGGAAAAGTACATATACTGTGGCAGCATTTGGTATAGTACTTTATCAGCCTCCTATAAGTTGATTTCCTGCTGATATTTATTCTTGTACTTCTAATAGTTTAGTACAATTATCTTTGGCTAATAAGGAGAGACCTCCTAATGCCAGATTCTAGATATTAGTATACTGGTTTAGGTTTCTTCTCAATTTCCCATAACCAACACTATCCGAGCTACTAATTTTACCATATTAATTCTATGATCTATCAGGCATGGAGATGTTCCTAGTGGAATTCTCCAATTACCAGATTTCTGAAATAGCAATGAGGGTACTCACATTGGAGTTGTGGAAAAATAAATCTGGTTAGTGGTTACCACAGATGTAGTACTCATTAAGGTATCTATTGAGTCATAGTAGGTGCAGGAGTTGCTTTGGACATGGAAATAGTCATTCCTAAGAAATCTTATAGTCTAAAAGTAAATCCAGGTAGTTTGATAATGGTAGACTTGGTATGACTATTGTTTTAGCCATATTTTGTGGATATCATCTGCTTCAGAGTAGCTAGTATTTTAGTCACTGTCTATTAATGACGTATCTGATATCAAATTTTTCTTAATTTAAAGATGTATATTGATATACTACTGTATGGTTTATGTAAAAGCTATGTGTTTTATCTAACATGGATCTATGGTAAATGCCATAGAAGGTATAGATTAATTGTAATCATATAAAAGATATTCTATCATAATAATCATAAAACATTCAGGTTCCCTGATTGAACTTCCTAGGTTTAGAGGATACACCAACAAAGATTTTCTGGTATGGTTTCTAATACTATAATAAATCTCATATGAGCCTTAGTAATAAGGAGAACTAACAATAAACTATTAGGTGGCAGTCAACTCTAGTATACATTAAGAAGACCTAGTCTAGAGCCTTAGTATAGACAGAGATTGTTTCGGAAGGCTCAGTAATGTTCTGTTTATTTATAGCTACTAAGAACTCACTTGAGGAGACAATAAAGATATCATAATAATGATTAGTTAATAGAACAAGTCTTATATTATTCAGATCTCTTCTCCATTGGTTCATGATGTTTGTAAAGCTCAGGAAGTACTTCGATATTTATATCCTGTATCTGAGCGTTCACAGACAACTTCTAACTACAATCCAACTAAATACCTTTCCCTAATTTTTATACCACAGTTCTTGGTCTAAACATGTGCGGCTACCTTTTTACCCTGAACTTTTTTACACCATGTTTGTACTTTTTAATAAAATCTTCACTGTCAGAAGATGTATCTTTATCAGCATGCCAATACTTTATATCTACTGTCCATGAGTCTGAGGTCTTTTGAGTCTGAGCAGCTTCTCTTTGATCTGCCTTACCTCAGAGAGAATCACCCCTAGAGGAATCCTGTCTCCAGAACCAACCGACATACAATATCCCTGAGATCGGTATTGGTATCATCTCTATCTCCTATAGCCTCTAGGGTACTGTAGGAATCATTGCAGATTATTGTTACAAAAATGTCCCATTACTTTCAGCCTATAATTAGAATACCTAACTTTGAAGCCTAGTAGCTCAGTGCACCTCCAATGGATTCTCTCTATTTTACTTCACAGAGGTACGCAGAGGTCCCCTCCTATATATCCTGTGAATGGCCTCTGGTCAGAGAGATGTCAACAATATATATGGTATTATGAATTGGATTTTGTTGAAATTACATTATAGTTATAAGATACAACTCTTTGAAATCTCTCTAAGAATGTGCAGGCTTTCTAAGTGTGCTGGAAGGGGGTGTTGGCCACTCTGATAAATGAGGGTCTGTGTATTCTCATATGCATAGCAATTTATACTTTTCAAAATTTTAAATCCACATTTCTGATTTTGTAATTTTTGATAATACTCTCACCTTTCTTTCTTTCTTTCTTTCATATATTTCTTGTTCCATTACCTTATACCCTCTCCCAGTTGTTTTTAAGTTTTTTTTTTTTTGCATGTGCATTTTGGAGGCACTGCTCTTTATAAATAGTAATGAGAACTTCCGTTATCACTTCGCGGTTTTTTGGGGCATTTCTAGCGGCCACCATATCTCAACCTCAAGTTGTGTACCATATGATAGTTGGAATTGCTGGAGTTGGGACTTGCGACCGGGTCATACAACATCACTCGGCAGTCGCTGGGCAACCCTCGATTGGGTATGATATCACAGTATCCCTTGTCCGATCATCGAAGGGAAGAATTCGGGAACTGGTCTGGTGGGAAAGCATATCGCTTGCCTTGTCGGCCAACATTTAGGAGCTATGATAAGGTGCATTATCGTCAAGCACCCTGTTCTTAATACTAATCGTTTCTGCTTGGAATAAACACATCTGAAAATTTCCCCCTTGTACGCGGAAGAATGGTAAAACAAAAAAAAAATAGAAAAAGGTGAATTTTAGCTCGACTCTAAATCACTGCCCTCGTAACACTACCTAGGTGGTTGTTTTCGCCGGGCAAGGCAGGTCCGGCAACACTGACTGTGCAAAGTCCTGGATGGTGCCATCACCACCAGTATTCTCCACGTCGGTTCGGATCGATAAGTTTCAGAATATAGAATTGGGGAGCACAAAATCCTCGGCGCGTCTGGTCTCGTGACGTGAGTTGTGCCTAATCGGAAATTCATCGGGTGTTGGAGTTTGCGTATACCCACAGGTGGGTGGTACTACAGGGGAACCTTTTAGGTCATCACTCGACTACCCACAAACCATCTATCCACCAGCCAACAATCCTCTCCTCCACCCCCCTCACTTTCGCTCTCCTTAAAAAATACTCCAGGTTTTGCTACTCTTTGCCATGGCATGCACTCTTTCTTTTCGGCGAAGGCTCCTTGCACCTTTCCTGGCCGTGCTTCTTACTGTCGGCCTGATTATCGGGTACAGAGCCCATGTGCTTCCCCAGGAAAGAGTGGTCATTAGCCCCCCTTCAATACCCTTCAGGACCCCCATCCCGGATCCAAAGCCCGCTGTGGAGATTTTCCCTGACGCTGTCAACGGTCGGTTTCCACAAATCCACGTTGTCAATCAACCTCCGAAATTTCATCACCCTACTCCACTTTTCATCGGATTCACTAGAAATTGGCCTATTTTACAGCAGTCTGTCGTTAGCTATATAACTGCTGGATGGCCCCCTGTCGATATCTATGTTGTGGATAATACCGGCACGATGGACTCTAACGAGCTAGGGCTGTTGACCCTGCAAAATCCTTTCTTCGTCGATTATCCGAGGTTGAGGGCGCTAGGAGTTAATATAATCACCGCTCCTACTTTGCTTTCCTTTGCTCAGTTGCAAAATTTCTTTCTCTACACCGCTATCCGGAAGAAATGGGCGCACTATTACTGGAGTCATATGGATTCTGCAGTCCTTTCTCATGAGGAACAACAACCATACAGGAGCCTTTACCAGAGGATTATCGAGAACTGGAATTCCATGAACAAGACGGAGAAGTGGGCAATCAGGTTCTTTGCGTACGATCATTTGGCTTTGGTCAATGTGGCTGCTTATAAGGATATTGGGGGTTGGGATACACAAATCCCCTTCTATATCACAGATTGCGATTTCCATGCAAGGCTGCACATGAAGAATTACACTACAACTGACGAGAATGTTGGGCATATTTTCGATGTAGGGGGGACTGTACCCGATCTCTCGGTCTTCTATCCCGAGACACCAAGCGAGCCTCTGAACAGTGAGAGATTCAAGCATCTACATAAACTGCTCGAAGATATTCAGCGTTCGAAGAGCGAAGCAAAATACGGTCGCAACCTTTGGCAATCGGAGCAACGTGGTGGAAAAGGTGAACCCTTCTATCGGAACCCAGTAGTAAGTACCTTCGCCTATAATATTCATACTACCTCGAGGGAGCTGACATTTTCTAATAACACTTAGGGCTTCGAAAAAGCCATGAGGCACTGGATTAGGACTGGCCGGACGGTTTTTGCGGAAAAGTGGGGCCACCGTGATTGTGACATATGGGAAATTGGGAAAGAAATCGACAAGGCTTGGGAGTATAAGAAAGACTGGTGGATCTAATTGCTAATGCATTCAATGACTCCAATGGGGGTGAGCGGTGAATGGGCGAATAGGGTAGGTTTCGATTCGGAGGTGCGAGAGGGCTATTAAAGGATGTTTGACTATTCTAGAGAGTGGCTCAAATTCACGCTTCTATAGCATTAAGTATCATAGATAGATGAGAAAGCAGAAAGCAGGGTTCGCCACAACCGGAGATCAGCCTAGAGGTAGCGGATGTATTTGTGAGAAATGGATACAAGTATGATGGAAAGTGACTGTTTCTCGCGGGCTTCCCCATGCGGGACTCCGTGGTATGAGAAAATTTCCTCGCGCCCCGTATAAGCTCCTTTCTCCCTTCCTTCTTGACCCCATTTCTCCCTCCCCTCTTAACGTTCTTACTTCCTGGCCCGCGTCTTTACATTGTTCCTGCCCCACTTCTTAATGTCTTTCCTCCTCTACTTCCCAGCCCCCTTCGCCTCTTAAAATCCTCAGTTTCTACTTAACCTCGCTTCTCTCCTCTTAAGACTATCGCAGACCCAGCTTATCTACCTCGGACAATGTTGAGATTTCTTGACTTAATTTGCTACAAAGTGGGGATAAGCCCCCCTATATATAACTTAGCAAGCTCGCTCCCACAACCCAATACTTGTGTACAGCGTGGCCTCATTTCCACCAACACAGACTATCACTCATGGTTACTTCATAGTTATCGGTCCAAACACATAACTAACCAGATATGAAATGCTGACACAACACCTCCTCTCATTCCATATCTCTAACTTGAACGAAACATATAATGATGATAAACAAAATAAAAAATGAGGAATAATTCAACCAATGGGCAGCCTCCTTAAACTCCTGCTCTTGGTCCAAAAACCTGAGATCAGGAAAAAAGGTTCCAGGAGTTAGGGGAAGACTACTCAATCCAATACTTACCCATCCTCCACAAATACCTCTAACAAGTGAAAGAAAACAAAATATTCTAATGGTCTAGGAGTTCCCTCATGGAACCCATCATACGCATGCCACTGACATGCCTCCAGTAAAGCTCACGAGTGAGAGGTTGAGTGAGTATATCCACCATCATCATGCGTGTGGAGATGTAGTCGATATCAATTTCATGGGACCAATACATTTCACACACATAGTAATACTTGAGTTCAATGTGCTTCATTCAACGATAAAAACCGGGATTTTGCACCAGATTCAAAGCACCTTGATTGTCAACAAGTATCATAGTCGGAGGAAGGGGGTAACAGAGGTGGTTCTTATCTTGAAGTGATACAATCTTTAGAAGATCTGCATGTATCCTTCGAAGTGCAATTGCCTCACAACAAGCTTCTGAACAAGCTATATACTCTACCTCACTTGTCGACAAGGCCACAATTTGACTGTTTCTGTGCTTGCCATGATACAGCACCACCTTCGAGGAGAAACAAATAACTACTCGTAGACTTCTAGTCTTGAGTATCACCAGCACAATCCGCATCAGAATAGCCAGGGAAGGATCCGGCAGATTGTATTGTTGACTGTATAACAAATCCCAAGATCGGTGATATATCGCAGATATCGCAAGGCTCATTTCGCGGCAGCCATGTGTTGGGTATTGGCAATAGCATTAAACTTACTGAGGGTCGAGACTGTAAAAGCAAGGTCGGATCTTGTTGCAATAGTAAGATACATCAAACTACCTACAACACCATGATATTCGCGCTGCTTTTCTGGATCTAATTGCATCGGAATGTCGTTTTGGTTAATATCTGCCATCACGTCAGTTACCAAACCTGGTGGATTACTGTTGCTAGTAACCGGTAATAGGCGGATGTGTAACTCCATTGGTGTAGAAACACCATTGCAATGGGTCATTCTGAATCGTTTAAGAATGGTTTCAATAAATCATGACTCATGCAATGACATCCAACCATTTCCAAAACTGATTTCAAGTCCTGGGAACTGTCAGACCTGTCCAAGGTCTTTTATCTAATACTTTCTATTCAGGAAACTCTTAGTCTTCCTTATCTCATCTATTGATGAAGAAGCAATCAATATGTCATCAACATAGAGTATAACAATTGATGTTGGAGAAAGGTAAAGGTTTGTATCTGACTCTGAGTGTATATAGCCCATTTGTCTCAAAGAGGTATCTATCTCTTCAAATCACAATCTGGGTGCCTGCTTCAGCCCAAATAGTACCTTTTTCAACTTGTATATGCGATCTCCCAAGTCCTTGTCCAGCTATTCTTTGCCAGGTGGTGGCTCCATATAGACAGTTTTATCAATCACAGGGTACAGAAATGCAGAAACAACATCTATTTGATGGATATACTACCCTTTAGAAATGCTTAAGGATAATATCATCTGAAGAGTACCCAGTCTGGCTACCGGCGCAAAGGTTTCATCATAGTCAATACCATGAATTTGTTCATAGCCTTTAATGACTAGTCTAGTCTTGTATCTCTTCTTTCCATCAGCATCAATCTTAGTCCTGTATACCCACTTGCACCCAATGATCTTTTTACCATCATCAATGTCAGCCAAACATGGCTCCCAGGTTTTATGCTCAGTTAATGAGTAAAACTCTTCCTTCATGGCAGTACGCCAATGTGTATATTGCATGGCATCCTCATAACAGAGGGAATCATCAGGAGTATCCATGCTATCCCTTCTACCAAGGCCAGAAGCATCGGATTGGTCTATTCCAAATTGTTGCGTAGTGATATTGATATTTGGTTGATGCTGTCTTCTTTTAAAGTGACGTAAGATTCTGTCAGCAGGGCTCGGACTAGGAGGACCTCGAGCTGTTCGCTTTCCTTTCCAATTCTGACTTGAGGTTCACAATCTTGTCTCACAAGAGCTCAGAGTGGAGGATTTATCCAGATTTGTACCGGTGCCCTTGTAGTGTATTATATTACTCTCTTTATATGTCTTCATCTGCTGTTCCTTCTCCTCTATGTTAAAACTACTTACTTGTTGTCCTTGACATCTGCCTCCTATCAAATTACTGGTAGTAGCTCCAGTATGATTCACCAGGAATTGGTTTGTAGGGCTACACGTAAATTGCTTCACCTTGTACAGGGCTTTTCACATTTTGGCATCTGGGCATGATATCTCCCTCAATCTGTATCTTTTGACTGAGATTACTTGCACTCTCATCAGAGTAGAGAACAGAAATCTCATTTTCGAGGTCACTACTAATCTCAGCTCCACTGTCATCCCAGATGAGCTCCTTCCAGATAAGGTCATCACTTGGAGGTATTACAGTTTTTAGCACATCGCCTCACATTCCAGGACTAGCACCAGTCCCTGTTCTAACAATCCTATCTTTATCAAAACATATATCAGAGGCTTGGATGACTTGCTTTGTTCCCAGATTCCATAAATGCCAAATCTTAGCCCTTTCATGTACATAGCCTAACATGATACACTCTGGTATTCAGCTACCAAACTTCTTATCTCCACATTGTGGTTTTGGTATCAATTTGTACGCAAGGCAACCAAAATGCCAAAGATGGAATAGAGTAGGCTGGGAGCCATACAAAAGTTCATGTGGAGTCTTTTTCTTCTTTGCTCGGATTGGCGATCTCACTTGCAGGTACGTTGCAGTTTACACTGCCTCAGCCAAGAACTCAGGCAGCAAGCAAGAGTCAGGTATCATCGATCTTACATTTGTGGTGATTGTTCCAATCATGCATTCACTGACACCATTCTAATGCCGTGTATATGGAGGAGCTGGCCCA
>NW_003298973.1:0-36045 GCF_000151645.1 Tuber melanosporum
CCCGTATATGTCACTAACCCTAACCCTAACCCTAACCCTAACCCTAACCCTAACCCTAACCCTAACCCTAACCCTAACCCTAACCCTAACCCTAACCCTAACCCTAACCCTAACCCTAACCCTAACCCTAACCCTAACCCTAACCCTAACCCTAACCCTAACCCTAACCCTAACCCTAACCCTAACCCTAACCCTAACCCTAACCATTAACGTGGTTAACTACGTCCATAATACGGTTTAGCCCGCCTGATTATAAGTCCGTTTTTACCTCATTGGAGGCGAATCATTAGGTTGGTTCGGACGGCAGCTTCAGGTATGATGGAGACGACACCAATCGTTACATCATCATGTATCAGTCACTACTACCCATCTCTGGTAAGAGAACAGCTCGGCCATGGAGTGAAATCCTGACCCTAGCCTAACCCTAACCCGAACCCTAACCCTGACCCGAACCCTAACCCGAACCCCTAACCCTAACCGGCTAGTGTGGCTAGGCGGTGTGGCGCTGTGGCGTTGTGGCGCAGTCACGTGAGTGGCTGAGCTGTGGCACTGTGGCGGCGTGGCGGTGGCGTGTGGCGGTGGCTCATGGGCACGTGATGGCATCACGTGGTGGCTGGTACATGGGGCTGAAATCTCTTGGCGCGCCACTTCCGTAATAGGAAGGTCGTACCCACTTTCCGAAATAGGAAATTTTCCGTAATAGGAAATATTTCCGTTTTAGGTAAGTGTCCCGATTTGGAATTGCTTGTCTAGTACTGAATCCGGTACACACCTCGGCTATGCACGGATGAGCTCGTACATATGCGCATGCAGGCATGCATGCGCGTTGTCCTAGTAGGGATGATCCTAGTACGCGCATATGCCGGAACGATGACTACCTATTCTGGCAAGCCTTCCGGTTCCGGCTTACTTGCAGGATGCATGCATGACGGCACGCACACCGATAAATCGGTGTGCCACACCTCGCTTGGAATACGAGGTCGCCGACGCACAACTATTTGCCTCACACCCTCCCACGAGCGGCGAGCGCAAATTTTCGCATCACACCACTAGCGATTTAACGACTTTACTGCGTTTCTCGCGACGGGCGCTCAGGGTCAAACCCACGCCCCCGTCTTCCACACCCGATGGACTTTCATCCACCATCATCTACGGGGAAAGGTATAAGTATCACCCTTCTCCCCCCGTCCTGACGAGTTGATCATAGGTCAACGAAACAAACGATCAATCTCTTTTGATTATTGTCGACACTTTGTTTCACGATTACAACAACTCTCACGTCCTCTTCCCATCAGCACAGCTGTCCGCCCGGCAAGAGAATCGCCTCGCTCGCTTCGCTCGCTCGGCTCACCCTAACCCTAACCGGCTAGTGTGGCTAGGCGGTGTGGCGCTGTGGCGTTGTGGCGCAGTCACGTGAGTGGCTGAGCTGTGGCGTTGTGGCGGCGTGGTGGTGGCGTGTGGCGGTGGCTTATGGGCACGTGATGGCGTCACGTGGTGGCTGGTACATGGGGCTGAAATCTCTTGGCGCGCCACTTCCATAATAGGAAGGTCGTACCCACTTTCCGAAATAGGAATTTTTCCATAATAGGAAATATTTCCGTTTTAGGTAAGTGTCCCGATTTGGAAGTTGTCTAGACTAATCCGGTACACACCTCGGCTATGCACGGATGAGCTCGTGCATATGCACATGCAGGCATGCATGTGCGTTGCCCTAGTAGGGATGATCCTAGTACGCGCATATGCGGAACGATGACTACCTATTTTGGCAAGCCTTCCGGTTCCGGCTTACTTGCAGGATGCATGCATGACGGCATGCACACCGATAAATCGGTGTGCCACACCTCGCTTGGAAATACGAGGTCGCCGACGCACAACTAATTGCCTCACACCCTCCCACGAGCGGCGACGCAATTTTTCGCATCACACCACCAGCGATTTTACGACTTAATTGCGTATCTCGCGACGAGCGCTCAGGGTCAAACCCACACCCTCGCCTTCCACACCCGATGGACTTTCATCCGCCATCATCTTCGGGGAAAGGTATAAGTATCACCCTTCTCCCCCCGTCCTGACGAGTTGATCATAGGTCAACGAAACAAACGATCAATCTACTTTGATTATTGTCGACACTTTGTTTCTCACGATACCACCAACTCTCACGTCCCCTTCCCATCAGCACAGCTGTCCGCCCGGCTAGAGAATCGCCTCGCTCGCTTCGCTCGCTCGGCTCACCCTAACCCTAACCCTAACCGGCTAGTGTGGCTATGCGGTGTGGCGCTGTGGCGTTGTGGCGCAGTCACGTGAGTGGCTGAGCTGTGGCGTTGTGGCGGCGTGGCGGTGGCGTGTGGCGGTGGCTCGTGGGCACGTGATGGCGTCACGTGGTGGCTGGTACATGGGGCTGAAATCTCTTGGCGCGCCACTTCCGTAATAGGAAGGTCGTACCCACTTTCCGAAATAGGAAGTTTTCCGTAATAGGAAATATTTCCGTTTTAGGTAAGTGTCCCGATTTGGAAGTTGTCTAGACTAATCCGGTACACACCCCGGCTATGCACGGATGAGCTCGTGCATATGCGCATGCAGGCATGCATGCCCGTTGCCCTAGTAGGGATAATCCTAGTACGCGCATATGCGGAACGATGACTACCTATTCTGGCAAGCCTTCCAGTTCCGGCTTACTTGCAGGATGCATGCATGACGGCATGCACACCGATAAATCGGTGTGCCACACCTCGCTTGGAATACGAGGTCGCCGACGCACAACTAATTGCCTCACACCCTCCTACGAGCGGCGACGCAATTTTTCGCATCACACCACTAGCGATTTGACGACTTTATTGCGTCTCTCGCGACGGGCGCTCAGGGTCAAACCCACGCCCCCGTCTTCCACACCCGATGGACTTTCATCCACCATCATCTTCGGGGAAAGGTATAAGTATCACCCTTCTCCCCCCGTCCTGACAAGTTGATCATAGGTCAACGAAACAAACGATCAATCTCTTTTGATTATTGTCGACACTTTGTTTCTCGATTACAACAACTCTCACGTCCTCTTCCCATCAGCACAGCTGTCCACCCGGCTAGAGAATCGCCTCGCTCGCTTCGCTCGCTCGGCTCATCAGAATTTTCCCTTATAAATTTTTTTTTTTCACCATAAAAAGTATGAGGTGTACTCAACAGCCCAAGCCACACTTAGGAGACAGTAGCACCACTTTCAATCTACAACAACTTTTTCATTTCTTAATCAATTAAATTGAGGTTTATTTTTTTGAAATCTACGTATTCAAGAGATCTTAAATTTCAATTACCTTTTTTTTAAATCTTGTTGAATTTTTCTTCTTTCACAGAGGTGTGGTTTTTTCTGAGAGTTTTGTGTTACCATGGAGGATTTCTGACCCTGAGTTTGGCTATAGACTGGGACCACATTCTGAAGCATTGCCAACAATGCTTCAGAAATGAGTGCAGAATGCACAGGGCACAGAAAATATCTGCAGGATTCTACCCGCAAAAGGATTGTAATGTGTTTGCACGGTGCTAATCACGTTATCGGTACTAAGTACGATAGTTGGCAGGTGGCCTGCTCATCCAGAGAGGAGGCAAGAGCTGAGAACTAAAGGAGGCTTCAAGGGTGTACTGGGAAATAAAGAAGTAACCGTTCAACCAAGTATATTGAAATACTGTCTGTCGAAGTCTGCCTTTTCTGTCATAGAAACAGGCAGTCTTTAAATACACAAATCTGTTCATGTCTAGCATGAACGAAAATAATCAAAGGTATCAATCGATACACTTTGGTAAAACTCCTTAAGTATTAAAGCGATACTTAAAATAAAACCAAGTATCAAACGATACTTAAAATAAAACATAAAACAAAACCAATAACCGAGTACCCGTACCGGTTACAAGGATGGAAGCAGGAAAGAGTTGGAAGGAGAGAATGCCAGAAAGGCATGGGCCACAAGGACGCGGTCGAGGGAGGAAGGGGCCCAAAACTTCTCAGCAGATACGGAACCGGACGTCAGGAGCCTACACAGGCAGATCTGGGGACTCCGAGAACAACTTAGTCAAGCCAAGGCCACAATTTTGGCAAACGATAAAACAATCATGGAGCTAAGACAGCTGAACGATAATCAGCGGCACACAATCGAGATGACGAATCTGACCCTAGAATCAGTAAGGGTCAGGTGGAGGACGGCAGATGAATAGTTCCACAAGCTGAGAAGGACCATGCGCTCAGCAGGACGGGAACTATTGAAACTGGGAGAAAAAGCCTGATGGGACTCAGGCTTAGGAGGAGGGGAGCTAATGTCACGAACGTGGCTTAGTATAAAAAAGGTTTTCACATGACACATAGTTATGAGTCACAGGTATGTTATTGTTTCACACATATGACCCATTCAGGTTATATGATTTGTTATATGTGGGATTTGTGATGCTTTCACACATGGCTTAAGTATAAGTCATGGGACGAGCGCTTGACGAGTATGCCTTGCAAGGGTGCCTTGCGAGTAAGCCTTGCGCATATGATTTATGTTTCGCACATGACCTCATTATGATGTCATGGGTTTCGTGCATATGACTCAGTCGTGTCATATGACCTGTTTATTGTGTTATGATTGGTTTATGAGTTTTGTACATGACCTTGCTATGAGGTCATGGGTTTTGAGCATATGATCACTTTGGTTACATGACTAGTTTGTTATAATTTGGTTTTGCACATGTGACCACTTTAGGTCACATGACTAACGGCGGGAATAATACTATATAAGGAGGTCGATGCAGCCGAGGAAGATAGGTTATTCACGCTTTGTTCTAAGTACTTTTCCTACTTGTTACTCTAACGAATACAAAACATCTTTATAATCTTTATCTTTATTGCAACGTTATTGTTACGCCGAGAAAAGTCCTTAACGAAGAACGAGTTAGAGAAAGCTTACGATAGGCATTCCCTATAGAAGACAAAGGTCTTGTACTATCGGTAACGTAGGCAGCGGCCTAGAACTATCATAAGACAAAGAAAGAAGAAGATAGAAAGAGAAGTATCGTTCCCCGTCGCCAAGAACTAACTATCCAGAGAGGGATTGTTACAATCATCTACCCTCATCTTCGCGGAAAGGTATAAGTATCACCCTTCTCCCCCTGTCCTCACAAGTTGATCATAGGTCAATGAAACAAACAATCAATCTACTTTGATTATTGTCGACACTTTGTTTCTCACGATTCCGCATCAACTCTCACGTCCCCTTCCCATCAGCACAGCTGTCCGCCCGGCAAGAGAACCCCTCGCTCGCTCTGCTAACCCCAACCCTAAGACGAGGGGTAGCAAAGTTACTATTGGAACGAAAAGATACCAATCTCCACCCTGCTGACGCTTCATACTGTCACTCACCGCTCTGGCATGCGACAGATCGTGGGCATGAGGGAGTAATCAAACTGCTATTGGAGCGAGACTTTCCAAACACTGCCCACACCCAATACGGTCGTCCACTACTCTTGTGGGCTGCGCAGGGCGGGTATGAGGGAATTGTAAAGTTGCTATTGGAACGAGGTAACACAGACCCCAATACCGCTGCCACCAAATATGGCCCGACACCACTCTTGTGGGCTGTGGGGGGTAGGCATGAGGGGGTTGTAAAGCTGCTATTGGAGCAAGACGATACCAATCCCAACACACCAGACACCAAATATTGTCTAACACCACTCTTGTGGGCCGTGAATGGCGGGCACGAAGGGATAGTAAAGTTACTATTGGGGCGAGGCGATATCAATCCCAATACACCAGACGCCAAACACTGTCAAACACCACTCTTGTGGGCTACACGGTGTGGGCGCGAGGAGGTAGTAAGGTTACTATTGCAACGAGAGGCTACCGATCTTAACACTACCGACACCAAATATGGTCAAACACCACTCCTGTTCGCTGCGAGGGATGGGTGTGAGAGGATAGTAAGGTTGCTGTTGGAACGAGAAGATTGCGATCCCAACGCTGCTGACATCGAATGCGGCCAAATACCGCTCTCGTGGGCTGCGGAGGCCGGGCATGATGGGGTCATAAAATTGCAGATGATATCGATCCCAACACTGCCGATACCAGATATGGCCGAACACCACTCTTGTGGGCCGCAAGGGGTGGGCATGAAGGGGTAGTAAAGCTGCTATCGGAACGAGACGATATCGATCCCAACACTGCCGACACCCAATATGGCCAAACACCCCTCTCTTGGGCTGTAGAGGGCGGGCATGAGCAGGTAGTAAAGTAGCTATTGGAACGAGACGATACCAATCCCGACGTCCGCGACCTCAGCGGCAAAACACCCCTTGAATTATCTTCCTCCCTTGGATATACAAGTATTGTGGAGTTACTCTCCAAAAGAGTCCCAGAGCGCCCTTCACCTCAGCCATCTGACCTTTCCCAATGCCCCTCTCAACCCACACCATCCACCTACCTTTCAGTGTCGGAGCCCCCCCTCCCAATTCTGGACTCCCCCGCTGAATACCGATCCGTTCCTTCACCATTACTTCCTCTTTCATTTTCCCTTTCTCTCACCTCGTTGTCACCGGCCCCTCCCTACCAACGAGTTATCATTATCTTTTATACGTATATATTATCTTAAAAATCCGTTGTATGATTTCAGGTACACGACAAGCGCCCACTGCGGTAAAACCTACGCATGCGGGGAAGATCCCATGGCAATCGCTATCTCTTTAAAAATAGATAGTTACTATATTATACACGCGGAGTCGGTGTGAACGGCGCTTTCACGAACCCATGTTAGATACGAAATCGTGAGTTCATGCACTGGCTTGGATTGAACTTAATTCTGGGAGTGGTAGGGTGGCCTATTATATGGCGCACGGTCTGAGCTGTCTGCTTTGTTTTTGTGCCCAATTCTTTCTTTTCTCACATGTGCAATACCATTTTTTAATCCTTTTATTGGACGACCCATAATATTTGTTTTTATTTTCCGAGTTATCTTTTGGAAACCTATATCATAGGAACGTACGATACCAAAGATGATGCTCTTTCGATAATATGATTTACAGAACGCCTAGATAGAAGTCCAGCCATCTCCGCTACTCTGTAACGTTTATGAACGAGAGATGGGTATGTTGGTGCCTATATGTAGTCGTCTGTACCCGTGGTGCTCGACAAGACACTCACCCTGATAACGCACATACGCTGAGGAGGCCCTCTACCAGACCCCCGGTTCTTCAGCTAAACGCCTGGGGTAACACCTTCGTCAGGAGCCGAGAACAATGCAGCGAACACGGGAGCGTTGACCAACATGCCTCCGAACATCACGTTGTCCTTACACAGCTAGCATGGCCGGCGATCATATTTGTACTCTCCTAGAGCAAAAACCATACATATGAATCTATCACTCGATGGACCTAGTATATATTTAATTCGAAGGAGGACAGTGTGATCCCGCGAGTGATGATTTATGATCGCTCCATCCACTTGGATGCGCAAAATACCAACAATCCCTCAATCTGACGAAGGCACAAATGAGCTACGATACCCCAACTACCAATAGGCACCCCCGAAAATGCTAGCCCAACATAAAACAGGTATCTCCACAGTTCCAATCCCCACTCCACAAAATTGCGAATATCCAGCTCTGGCAATTGATACGTAATGCAAAGCAAGTTCTGGTTCAAAAAAATCAAGAAGTGGGAAGAAAAAATAAAACCCCAAGCACGGGACTGCATAGTTATGTAAAGAAAGAAAAGGGGAAGAGGTGGAAAGGCAAGAAAGAAGAGTGTTTTAAACTTGGAAACTCTGATTCAGGAATGTTAGACCCAAGCATGACTACCCCCAGAACACGAAAAGAAATAACGTAAAACAGAAAACCCCCCACCACCGAGAACCAATCCCAGCACACCCCTCACTGCATGACTCCCGAGTTATTACACAACAACCCAATCAGAAAGAGTTCGGAACATATATCAAAAAGGCATTACCGGGAAAGGAAACAGGGGAAGACGAAAAGAAGGGTTGAAGCCAAACAATTGAAACCCAGAGGAAGCGATAGACTCCAAAGACGCAGTGACGATCATTTCCCCTGCCATGGATCTGCGAACTTGATGTCGCCACCATGAAATGTTTGATCCATCGGGGAACAGGCAACAGGAATCTCCACATTGTCCACCATTTTAGTTTCCTTTTCGGCATGACTGCCGGCAGCCGTAGTGCCCGTGAGGTTCCTCTCGAATGCCTCCTTCATTCGTCCAACACCGCCCTCTTTACGTTTGAGTGCGTGATTAGTGGCGAGCCTTCGTTTTTCTGTTTCCAGTGCCCGCTCCGTCCGCTCCTTTTCTTGCTCCAAGATTCTAAGTTGCTCAGCCCTATCCTTATCCCGATTCTTGTAGGTGAGCTTGACTTTGAACATTCCCTTGGTGAGAGAGTCAACGTCATCGTCACAACCAGTCTTCATGGGCTCTTGGGAACCTGTAGGCGAAGAAGAGGCGACACTACTCGCACTGCTTATGGTAGAGCTCGTCTTTTGGACCGCGGTGACTGGGTGTTGATCCACCACCCTCTTGGAAACGTCGGTCCCAATGACCGAGGGCTTCTTGACAACTGCCTTTCGAGGCCCCGCAACCGTAACTCCGCCGCCCGATGTCGACCCAATTTGTCTGCCGCCAGGGGCAGGCGTTGTACCTCTACTGGGGGGGATGGGCGTCACTCCTCTACTTGGAGCGCCTACTCTCTGCGCTCTTGAGGGAGGTCTTGAAGGTGCCTTTGAAGGTGCCCTAGAGGGGGCTCTCGAAACAGCTCTCGATGGTGCCCGACTAGAGGCAGCGCTATCCGGAAGAATGCCAGTGGTTGTCATCCTACGACGGCCTCTGTCAATATCGGGGCTGGGATCCGGAGCTGGCTTCGGTTTCCGGTCCCTTAGCGTCATCCTCGTACCGTCGGGATCCACGACACCGATTACTGAATGCCTCGCCGATCTTTTAGTAGGTTTTTCGATGGGTGGTATCTCCACCGATTCCCGAAATTCCGGAACAATCATGCGACTCAAATCAAAAGCAGCAACCTCCCAGGGAATAACCGGGGGTGGTGGTGGTGGTCCGTTATTGTTATTGCCATCAAGATAGCCATTACTCATGACACGACGGGGAACATCATTCTTTTTGGCAACAGATGCGGCGGTTGGTGAGAGATAGGAGGTAGAGGCTCTCTCGACATTGGGCTTCTTGGCTGTCATTTTGGCAAAATGGCCCTCCAGCTCCAGTACCCTTTCCATTCCCCACCACTCCGCATCCCAACCTCGATCTAGTCCGGAGTTTTCCAGGGGTTTGTGCAACGGGGTCAGTCCAAGAGATGGCGATACGTACGTGCTGGCGGCTTCCGGGGGAGCGCAGGCTAGGCCCGCCATGTGGGCAAATACACCGGTAGTTAGCGCTCTATCAGAGTAACCACCCTCAAGAACACTCAAAACTCTCCCGTGACAGTACTCCTCTGCCAATGCCACGGCGTCTGATGTGAACCGAGCAAAGAAGCTCGTTGGCACATTCACTGCGTGACGCTGCATGCCAGCCCCCTCGTGTTCACTCGCATCAAAGCCAGCGGACAAGAATACTCCAGCTTTGAACTCTCTGCTCTTTTTCGGTTTTGAAACTGCCGCGACGGAAAGAAACTCACGAGCTTTTGTGAGAAGGCTAGAGTACTTATCATTATATAAAGTCCAGAATTCCCCTTCAGTCGAGTATGGGGCCAAGTGGACGTTCTGCATACATTGCCCGTGCGCATGCAAATTTAGACTAGCGTTTTTGATCTTATCGATATCACCGTATTCGCATGGATAGGAGTTGATATCGTGAAGCGAAAAGTAGCCGATGTTCGGGACTTGTATACCAGAAGTTCTTTTAGATGTATTATGTGTTGATTCTGCCAATTCATTCAAAGTCCATGCAATGGCCTGGGAGCCATCTCCATGGTGGAGATCAAAATCTAATATGACGGCATGCGATAGCCCGTGAGCTCGTGCAGCATGAGCAATCGCAATATGGACATTATTCAACCAGCAGAATCCCGAAGGCTGTGTCTCAGCGCAGTGGTGACCTATACTCTGGCAGTTAGTGTGGGCCTGGCTCTGGCTGGAAATCAGCTTACCCGGTGGCCGAATACAGACGAAAGCTCTTCGAACACCCCTCCGCTTTTGGTCGTCTTCACTAATCGTACCATTCCGCTCGTCCCCCCCAAACACCAAGTCAACACCATCGTAGAGGGCGCCCAGACACCCCTCCAAATCCTCTTTACTCTCCTCGCAGAGGTAAAGATCACCTTGATGATAGCCCTTGGGAACTTCGCATTCACCCTTTTTAAGCTTCTCAGCAGCAGCCCCACACATAGCAGCAAGGTCTTCGGGCCATGACGATTTGGCACCCCTGACAGGAGCGGCATGGCAGTGGACTAACATAACCTCCAGATCTAACAAACTGCCCATCCGCTCGGATTTACGAATCGATAACCTGCTCCTCCCAACACGGGTCTGGGCAGCAGCAACACCCAAGGTTGCTGCTGGTATGCGCTCCGGTCTTTCAACGATAGTGGCGAGATCCTGAAGTGAGGTGTTAGGCCTAGAGTATCTATGTCGGTAGCTAGTATCATGGAAGATGACAGCAGTAGGAGCCGACATATCTTGTGGAGGAAGGACCCGCTTCATCGGTTCGTTCTCCAAGATTGGTTCGGGTGCGGAGGGAGATCTCATAGAAAGCAGGCTGGACTTTCTCGCAAGTGGACTAGGTCTCCCTGGAAGCGGGGAGGAAGCGCCGGACATAGAAGAGATGGAAGGTCGTTTCTTGAGCGTAGGAGTGGACGGAGAGCGAGTAATGATGCGTCGCGGGGAATCAGATCCTTGAGACGAAGGGGTTGGTGAAGGGCCGTAGCGGAGATCTATGCTAGCCCGACGAGAGAGCGGAGATGGTGAATGTGTTCCCCCAATCACAGATGACGAGGATAGGGACGTGGATAAGGATAGAGAGTTCAAGGATTCCGTAAGCTTCCTAGAATGATCCAGTTGTTGTTTTTGCTGCTGCTGCTGTTGTTGTTGCCGCAGTAACTGCTGATGCTGAGGAGATAGTTGGGGACAGGAGAGAGCATCTCTAGCCTGAGGACTGCCTCTGCTGCCACCGTCTACCGGCACATGGCCTCCTGGTGAACGGGAATAAGGGTTGTGCGTGGCCATTGTTACCCTAAGCTATCAACGCCGAACCGTCGACACAGCAATGCTGCGATGACCCAACAACCAACCCTTTGTTGTAAGCGGATGGCTACCTCTCCTCCACTCTAAGCTGATGATCAAGATGGTGACGATGCTGACGGTGAGTGATGTGATGCTAGTCAGGGAAAGAGGAACGAAACAGAAAGTTTTTCGTGCCGACTGGTTGGGTATACGGATATCTGGGATGGGTACAGTACTGTACAAAGCTATCCCCCTGAATTAATAATAATAATGATAATACCTTCTCCAGAAAGATGGCGTAAAAATGTGATATGGTGGGAGAAAGTAAAGCAGAGCTTCAAGAAAAAAAAGGTATCAAAAATGAAGACAAAAAGAAGAATAAAAAGTTGGGATGAGATGATGAGATGCTGCAGCCTGGCGCAAGATGTTATGGGGAATGAGCGATGCGCGTCTGGCTTCCAGAGCCCGAGAAAATGTTATCATAAATTAACAAGAATCTTGCCGGCGCGCTCTAGGTAACGTGCCATGGCGAACGCGCTAATATCGGTGGCTCACACTCCAACCCACCCAACACTAAGCCGTTTTGGGATAAACCCTGCTGTACTCCTTCTGCTAACGAACTATGGTAATGATACAACTAAGAGCTACTCGTATGATATCACCAATGGAAATGTCGCCTCCCTCTCATTACATCATCCGCCTTAGAATCTTGGAATCCCTACAGACATTCTGCGATACTCCCACGAAGACCCCTATTGATCCTCCACGAACCATGATCTGGCACCCTTTCAAGAGTTATCACCTCAATCCGATCTCTTCGCCCGCAAGCACGGTTACTGTAGGAAGTGACACCAACTGGAACAAGTACCCTCGCTCACCGTATGACCCCACCCGAGTACTGTACAATACTCGTGCCCGAGAGGCTGTACCGGTATCCATCGTTCGAGCCACTCCCAGTATCGCGATAATCGCCCACAGGTTATTAAAAAAAACCCATAATCCCATTCTCATTCAACGCTAGCATCGATACCATTCACCTGAACAACAAAGGGTACCAACACGAGTACGAAAATAAGAAACCCATTTCGAGCGCAAATACCTTTGTCATACACACACAAAAAGAAAACCCAAATATGGAAACTAGGAAATAGGAGTCAATGGAGAAAATAGGGGGAAGGAAAATTTCGTCATGGTCCTACCCGAAGCGGAAACCATCTTTCATGAAACTCAATCATCATTTGCCCTCTCTCGTGATCGTTGGTAACGCCAGGTAGCTCGAGCTTTGCCTCAGTTACTCTCGTGCAACAGTGGAGCTCTTTCCCTGTCTCCACCTCGAGCCTCCACCCCGGTTTCCCTTCCATAAATACCAGGTATTGCGACAGCCAAACTGAAGAGGAATACGATTGCCATTATCGTAAAGGCAAAGATCCATTGGAGAGCGATAATCTTGGCGAAGAATTGGCCAACGCCCAAGCCAGCAGTGAGGAAGGTAGTAGCGAAGCCAACGTGGTAATCCTTAAATACCAAGAGGAAGAAGCCAGCAAAGACTGCAATACCCCAAATGGCGATGTTGGCAATGACATGACATGGGAGACTATGGCATCCAACCATGACAGACCCGTTCCAAAAAACAAGGAAGAATGACCACGTCAAAGGCATGGCGGCAGCCGGAACGTGAACGAGTCTGTGGATGTGAATGTCAAATTAAGTAAACGATGAAGAGACCTGGGTCATAACATGCCTTGGTGTGGTAGGGTTGCGAAGGTATAACAAGACCAGCTGCAAAAAGTTTAAAGCGGCGAACAACTCACTCCAGAAGAATAGAGAGCGAGTCCAGAGCATAATCCAACCAAATTGCAAAAGGTTAAAACTTTCTCCATGTCAGCAACCCAAACAACCGATAGTAGGAAGATAGGCCTACAGAATGAAATGGCTTCCAACAGAAGCAGCAGCTGTTACAGCGGCCTCATCCCTCCCTAATTTGAATCACGGTCAGCACCAATCGGCTGTGAAAGGCTCCAGATGAAGGGGGGAACCTACTAAACAATTGTGCAACGAAGCTGATCTGGCTGCAGAACAGGAAGACCCAGTAAATGGCAACGAATGCATGGCTGAGTGTGAAAGGTGTGATATGTGCTTTGCTTATACCCTAAAAGGCATTGGATTTTTCACCGACTGGATATAACTCCAAAAAGCGGGAAAGGGATACAAATACTTACGAAGATGGTCC
Source organism: Tuber melanosporum (assembly GCF_000151645.1). Classification (NCBI taxonomy): domain Eukaryota; kingdom Fungi; phylum Ascomycota; class Pezizomycetes; order Pezizales; family Tuberaceae; genus Tuber; species Tuber melanosporum. The sequence continues at coordinate 13,420 of NW_003298973.1, forward strand.
CAGTGGCCCAATGACCATCGTGCGGAGGAGAGATGCTATAAACGATAGCTACCACAAAGAAGAGGAGCCACGAGATGATAGTGAAGGCACGGTAGGCAGGAATGTTCCGGCTAGTGCCCTCGATGTCACGAGAGAACGGGTTGGCTATAATTTAAAATTCAATCAGCGACATCTTCCTCGAAAGACCGGTCCTCCCTCAAATGCGGATTCAGTGACATACAGAAAGCCATTTCGTCTAACTTAGCTCAAGATAGCTCGATGTGTGCAGGTTCCTAGCAGTTGTTATGGGTCAGTTTTACAAGGAATTCTCAAAGATTCGTTTGAACCACAGGCCTTCCAAGAGAACTGATAGCGCTACCTATTGAATGAGAGATAAAGGACGACGACGAAGGGAAAGGTATAATTGAAAAAGGAGGGGAAAAAGGTAGATATTGGGAACTTGCCGAAATTATACCCTCTCCAACCAGGCAGCGCGAAGGGTTCATTGGTCACGGGCCAATGACGTCGACGCTGGGTGGCGCTATGGTGAAAAGAGTAACCCCGCATTCTCTGATTGGCCGCAAGCAACCAGCCACTGGCAGACAAGGAACAATCACTTAGACGATTGACCAATCGGAATAGTTAATTGGATGGGAAGATTGGAGTTTTGGGCTAAAGAGGTTAAAACCGGTGTGAGGACTCGCAACTTTCAAGCTCCCAAGAGCTCTCTCCACTTGTATGCGAGCGACCCACCATGGCTCGATTGTGTGCTATTTCCGACTAGAATCCCGCAGTAACTTGACTTGATTCTGGGGCACAGGTGAGTCCTGCCAGGCAAACCCTCTACGCACGGTCAGAGATCATACATTATCCACACTCGAGCGGTTTACGTTACCCTGTCACAAGAGGACACCAATTCACTACTCGTACCGGCTCTCTCATGCCCGAGCCTCATCGCTTGCCAATTTAAATAAACTGTAACCGCAGTCTACGAGTACCAGAGGTCCATTATGGTACAAAACCTATCATGGGCTCTCGGCGGTACCAAAACTCTAGCCCACCCATGATTGCACCACTCGACCACTAAGGTAGACTAAAGGGTTGTCAGGTTGGTGGGGCTTGACCCAGAGAAGGCTCATTGTGCATTCAAATTTCAAACATCTGTATCGCACTGCAGCTACATCACTCGAGCTCTATACGAGTAGGTCGCAACACGAAGCTCTTCAGGAGGTAGGAAACTAGCAAGGCGGTTGAAGGCAACGATACCGTACGAGTAAATTACGAGCACTTGCACTTGTATTACATCAGTACGTGTAAATTTAGGGCGTATGCTCTTGTCGTAGTGATGACGTTCTGGCAATTCATCTGCCACAACGGGGATGTCAAGCTTAGCGGAATGGTTGCAGTTTCCAAGTCAGGTCAGGGCAATGTTGAACTATTCCCAGTTCAGTATCCCGCAAAAGCAATTCGCGTTTGACACAAGTTAGCTATCTTATCTGATCCGTTAGTAAGCGTTCGACCACCCATCACAAGTCTACGAGTATGCTACCTCAGTCTATGAGTAGACCAGTCTACTCCAGGATGGTCTGCTGTCTCCAATGGGGACGATGAAAACCCGCGGACAACACAGGGATCAGGAACGGCGATTCTTGTCTTCTTTGTTCCTGGTACTGTACCTGTACTAGAGTGCCCTACTTGACGAACTCACTTTTCGCCCAGCAAATATGGTACTGTACCCCAGGCTCATCACCACCGGTTTTCGTCGTATCATACCCCACCATTGACGAGCGTGTCCTCTAATACAGCAGACTACCACTCTACGCACACAGTTCTGGAGCAGAGTCGAGGGGCAGCCGTCACTTTTGGTTTGCCTCCGGGTGAATTACAAACTATATATCGAGTACTCGAGCACAAGTAAATTAGTTGGCATTCAATAATTCTGGATTTGGGTCATTGCAACTTGCCAATGGTTTCACCGAATTTCCTTTATGGCATTTAATCAAATTGTGCTTGGTGAAGCAAAAGGGTTACTTGGAAATTCGGCGCACTCAGACATATGAGTAGAAGGAAGAGTAAAGAATAAGGGGGTGTTTGGCGCGTGTGAAACAACCCTAAGATGTCGTCTGTACCTTTCTTTATCTGTCATACTAAACCTTTCACAGGGTAGTGTTTGGCAACGGTGGGTCGAGTTTGGGCTATCGATACGGTATCATAGTGATTATACTGGAATGCTTACCTTGAGCCCAGACACAAAGTTTGCCTCTTATAGGTAACCCCGGGAGCCTAAAAAGTCCCTCTCGGAATACATACAAAAAAATTAGTTCTTTGGCATAATCCAGATGTATGTATATTCCCCTGCTCGAAAACTCCATCCTTGCCATCCCCAGCCGATACCCAATAAAAGATTAGACTCCCTAGAGCTGAAGGGGAGTTGGATCTGAGTAGCCATATGAAGTCCACTTCTCAAAAAAGAAGAGAAAAGAAAAGAAACCTTGCCGTTGCTGCAGAACGCTGGTGATTGACTTTCATGGTGGGGGGGGAAGCAGAGGAAGTATCATACTATACGTACTGTACCCGATTATTTTGGGGAGGATGTGGTCTTGCGGTTGATTGGGCGCGTATAGCTAGCCATTGGGGACAATCTTTCTACTCGTATTCGGGCTGGTACGGTGCAACATCATGGCCTTCTACTCGAGGACCATACTACACCTCGGACCATGTCAAACACCGGTGATCAAGCTAAGCTCTCAGTTGCCTGCAATACCCAGTTCCTCCCCATGCCAGTAGATTCCTATATTTACTGATAACAGAGTGACTAGATGTTATGTGGCGATATTAAATATCATGGAAGTAATATTATCACATTAAAGCAACAAATGGAGCACGGTAGGCTGTTTATCCCTCTCAATAATACGGTAGTTGAATTTGAAAGCCACGAGCTCATACCTGGCAGTATATCCATAGCACATTCCACCAGTTCGCGAAAGGGTTGCTCGCATACCGCACTGGAATCATAACTCTAATGGAGATTAACTTTTATTCAAGGAGTGCCTTAACTTATACCGGTAGTAATGATTCCCGCATCACCACCGCCGTACTAGAATATACTCACGCCTGGCAATACCGATACCGGGCTGGATGTGGCACAGTTAGAACGGCGGATGGATCGAGGAGAGCCATTGAACTCCCAGTGCTGGAATCCTGCGAGGGGCTTCTGTGAATAAGGTGCTTACTTGGGAGACAAATCTCGTTAAAGGATCTTTGGGATATGCGGCTCAGATATGTAGGGTAGAAGAAAGGTATCATACTCTACGAGTACTGGCCGTTAGTTTAAGCCTATTATCGAGGGCGAGTGCAATCTGTTGCTGCCGCAACGGTGTGGCTGCTGGAAAGGGTCACTCTCCCTGCTCGACACAGCCGCTAAACCCATTTCCATTTGGGCCCACTCCACACCCCAAAATTTCGTTCGCTGACACCTCACCAGATCAGTTTTAGCGACAAGTTCGCCTTTCTTCACTAAGCCACCCCAGAAAGCTTCCCTCTCCTTCACTTACCACTTTCTTCGTCCCGCCATAAACCGCCCACTGTCTCTCTACACAGCATATCTTCTACCGATATTTGATAATACTAACGTATTCCCCTTCCTCTCGCTAACGTACTCTCTCCTCCCCCCCCCCACCTTCCCTCCCTTTCCTCTTTGGGTGTTACTAAACCACTCCGATCCTGCCCCGAGCCTGATTAATCTATACCGACAACAAACAATAGTCTAAACAACTGCTTTCTTTCCCTTTTTTTCTTTCCATTTTACTCAACAGTATTCAGCCCCGGAAGCAGCCCCTGCTGCTGACCAAATGACGCCTCCTAGCTTCTCCTCTTCAATGCCCGGCGGCAGCTTTCTTCCTTCCATCCCGAACTCGATTCCTGCATATCCTAAGACTGTTCCAGCCCATGCATTCCGCCATCCAAATCAGTCACCCTCGCCAACCTTTGGCCCCACCAGAAAACGCCTTCAAAGGGACAGCGGTTTCAGCGCCCAAAGTCCCCCCCCCTTCGAAGATGCTGGCGATTCTGACGAGGATGTGATGCGCAACAGCCTGTACTCAGATAGCGCCTACCGATCAACTTTAGCTACCTCTAACTCCCGGAAGAGGGGCTTGGCAGATGACGATGCGGATGATTATGAACATGGGCCCGGCGCGCGTTCTGGTGACGGAGCTGGGGACAGTAATCGCCCTCCCAAGCGGAGGATTATTGACGTTGTTGGTAGCGTTGCCAGTAGGGTATGGGAGTTTTGCAAGGCCAGGGTTCCGATTTATGGGCCTACATCGAGGATGACAGCTGCGGAAGTGGATATGAATGCTGATGAGCATTTGTACGACCCTGGGATGCCCAGTTATCTCATGAATGGTGCTCAATTTGGAACTGGTTTATACGACAATCAGCACTTTATAGCCTCCTCACCTCCCCAACCTACAAATGCTGGCGCCGGTGGGATGAGTGGAGAAGAACAGAGTTATTTTTCTTCGCGGGATTTCTCTCCGAATAAACAAGTAGATGGTGGGTTAAGCTCCAGATGGGTTATGGTTTCACCTGCGCCAACAGCCTCTACAGCTCCTCAACAACATAATAATAAGCCTTCCTTTTCAGCCTCCGCTTCTTCATCACGGACAAGTACACCTACACACTCTCGCCGCCCCCAATCATCTGCCTCTTCCAAGCGCACTAACCGCCCAATTATTGCTTCCTCAGCCCGAAAGCGGCCTACGGTTGTCAGGCCTTCACACCAACGATCCCGCTCGTCGTCGACAGTCACCTCTTCAACCTTTGCGCCACCACCACCGCAATCAGCCTTCACCTTCCACAGCTCTCCTATTAGCGGCGGTGCATCGGTGGCTAATACTAGGGGAAGGCGAAAGGGGCGCATCCCTGGGCTAGCAGCAACACCATCACTTGGCGACGATGAGGAAGATGAATCCATGCGGAGATTCAACGAACGCCTCCGTGACATGATACGAGAGGGCCGGGAAGCACTAGGCAGCAAGGTGGAGGTAGTGTACGATGAAGACGACGATCTAGAGAACTTCTGAGAGCGTTCGTTTCCACATTCAATGAAAATCACTCATGTTAAAATACGGGAGGTTCTTTTTATTTTATTTCTATTTTTTCCCCCAGGGAAAACATTTCAACAAATATATGTTTCAACGATTCATGGCCGGGTGAGGATGTCCCAGACAGGGCTGGGGATCGTACGACAAATGAGCGGCAGGGTGTATTGCGAATTTCCCAGTGTGGGATCTATTCCTTTTTTTTTCTTTTCTCCTGGGTTTCATGGTCCATGGCTTCACTCTTTCCAAGTGTTTATTCTTATTCTGCTCCTGTTAACGAGTTATTGGAATATGTTTTCCTTTGCGTTTATGTGTCAGCTTTTGATCTATGATGTCAACGGGTGGTTGGTAGACTTTGTAGCTTTAATGGTTGGTATGATATGATGTTTGGACTTTCCAAGATCTATTATGGGGTTGAGTGATCAGGAGCCAATGATTGACAGCTTTTGCATGGACATAGGGGTAAGCACAATCGGACTAATTATATAGCTCCTACCGACTTTATCCTCTCAGTCATTATCCTAATATCATACTGTGCTGCCATTCCATAGCTGATATTAGTAGTCTGCATGGCTTTTGGTGCGTGCAAAGCTTGACACTATTGAATAAGGTGCACATCGGGATCGCGCATGGTGAAGCCTGAAGAAGAACAATGATTTGAAAAATCACGTGGGTCCTTATCACCCATTGAATCTTATCAAATCCTCCAGCCACAATTGCATTGCACTCCGTATTCACCCTCCAAAGGCGGGGGGGGGCGCATGACATCAGTTCCATCGCGGCCCTTACCCTGAATGATGGGAAAAACTTCTATCGTGGGACAAGCGACCCTGATCGAATACATATACCCTGCTAACCCCTCTCTCGTTTCCCATTTCTCGGGTTACTTTGAAAATCACTCCAATCATGCCTCCGCAATCGAGCAATCCTCCGTTCTCCACCACTAACTGCGAGGTTCCTGATGATGCTATCTCTCTGCGTTCCGCTGCACCTTCCTATACTTCCTCCCTCCCGCCGGCCTACAGCGACCAATTACCGTTGTCCTCGCCTCGTGTGCCCGAACAACGCCATAGCTCACTACTCACCTCTCTTCCCGAAAATTACAATGTCACCGCCTGGTCATCTCTCACTGGCTCTGGCCACCAAAATAGGGCGTATGAGAATGTAGCAGAGCGCCGAGCACGCCGGGATGCAGCGAGAATGCATGCAAACTCCCTCTTGGTCAGGGCCAACAATGCAGTACGCGCGGAAACCCAACGGGCAGAGGAAGCCCCACATTCTGTATCGTTGGCTGAGGACGGAAAGAGCTGGGACTTCCTTATCTCGCAAATGGCAAATTGGGAGTCGAGGGAGAAGAGCTGGAACAATTTTCGTGCAAGATTCTCTAAGGATCAGAGCCGTATCCCTTTTCCAAAGAAAAAGATTGGGATGAGCGGGAGGTTTGGGTGAGGGTTTATGGTACCGTTCGTTCGATCTTCAGGGGTGCAGTAGGGACCGCTTTACGTCCAGGCATCTCGCATGCTTTGTCTACAATCACTCGGCTTACTATTACTTTGGAGGGTCAGGATTTTGGCCAGCTCCTAGGACTTCGCTCATTAATCGCTGGCATTTTTGTCTACTGTTCCTAGTGTGTCTTTCCTTTTAGTAATCTATTTCACTTCCAGTTGCATCCGCAGGTCCATTTTCCTTTCTATTCCTCTTATGTGGGTTTACCTGTTTAGCTTGCGGAACACATGAAATATCAACTTGTGATATTTATCATTACCTGCGTTTGTAAGTTATACCACCCCCTACGTCAACTTCCGGGACAAGCGTTGTTCGCGGCCCGCGCTGGTCTACCATATTCGCCTCCTAGAACTCTGAAGTGTTACTATAGATCATAGAGCCATGCTGTACCCTAGAATGTGGCACGGTACAGTGCCGAATTTGCCGATTGGGCGGGACATAGGGCCCACTTTCCACCCCGGGGTCTGTCCGCGCCTGGGAAGAGGATAAAAATGGGAACAGAAATAAACGTCCCTCGGGCTTTCGGGGCATCTAGGACCGGCATACTACAAGGTCGCTCTAATCACGCGAGTCGCTGATTGCTCTTGCTGAGCCTTCTTTTGCCCCCCCAAGACATTCAAACTCCGGAGCTGACCGAGGTTCAATGGGCTTCAAGTGATAACTGGTAGCTCCTTTGATACCAGGTACTTGGTTCCGTATCATAACCGGTTAACCATGTACTCGTACGATGGTTTGGGTCCATCGATAGCGAACAGCCATCTGAAGATAACCTGTTTTTTCTTTTTCTATGTTTAGCCATGTCTAACATTCTCATTTGAGAAACACGCCTGAGGCAAGGCGGGATTGAATATAAGCTTGATTCCATGCTGTGCCTTCGATATCCTGCCTTTGCTCCTAGTCTATCGGTTGGGCAGAGCCACGGTGCAGAGTAGCTTAAGCGCCAACACCAGTTTAAAGTACCATGCATTACTTCCCAGAGATTTAGCAGATACTGGTACAGTACTTGTAAACCAAGACCCAAAAGGCCAAGGCAACCACCGCCAGGCTCCCCCACCCGACTACTGGAGCTCATGCGCCAACCGTCAGACCATTCTACACGTACAAGCTCAGGCCAGTGTTGGAGAGTGTGCACCGGTGCGGGGCAACCAACAGCACAAATTTAGGACTCTGCGTACTGCTCAGATAAATAGTCTGTTCCCGGTGACAAGATTTCACAGACTGATTGGTCGAGATCTGTATGTGGTGCCTATTCTCCTGTGAGGGACCAGTACTAGACCCCCGGTGCCAGAATCCCACGATGCTGGAACAGAGCATATCATACTTGTACTTGTGCTGAAATTTTGTAGCCGTCCCCCCGATCCAATCATAAAATGATGCTATCGCCAATCAATTCTCAGACTTCGGGGCTCGGAAACGAGATCCAACCCCACCCTCGGGCCGTGGCCCCATACAAACCAAGCAGATGAAAGGACTTCTGTGGGCCCGAATTCTGATACAAGTGTCCGAATTTCGTGGAGCTGACTAGAGGCAATCACTGCTATAGCATATTTTGCATAATGGGCGTGAGAGAAGCAGTTAAGGGTTATGGACTCGAGGTTTTATCCTAGTGGAGCAAAGTTCGCTATTGAAAATGATGTTGTATCTTGTTTATAGTACGGTACATATAAGACATGAACTTGTATTTCGTCAGCAAGTGGAGGAATTCAGTACATAAGCTAACCCGCCCAGAAGATTAATAATATTGAAAAAGAATCAGTCCTATTAGGAGTGGAGAAGAGACACTTCCGGTTTCAGTCCTTCAGATAATACCACCCTTCCAATGCCTACTCCTACTGAAGACCCCATTCATTCTTCCAGTGACAAAGGTTCCTCTAATACTGTACCAGCGAGCTTCCAGGCAATATTTCTCTCTCCCTCCTTCTAGTTCCCGCTGATTGATGATGAGTCATCAGTTATCACACTGCTCACTTATTCAACAACCACCAGAAGCTACGGCACAGCAGCCGTTTTCCATTACCGATGAGGTAACGACGAGGTATTTGAACTACGGTAGGAGAAGTAGGAGGAGCCGAACCCCAGATCCCCCGACTAGACCACTGACAAGGTGAGCCTCCCCTTGGGAGTGAGGGGAGGTGATTGGAATCGTAGGCCAGAAGTTTAATATCCCAAGATTCCGATATTTTTTCGATATGATACGCTATTTTCAGAAGTGGTAGTACGGTAGTGTGTGGGCAAGGGTGTGTGAGAACTAGTGATTAGTGCAAGGAGAAGTGTTTGGAAGGTTTTAGGAATTAGTACTAGGGATACCGGAAGTATGATAACAGGTTATGCTCCGGAGGTCTAGAAGACAATCAGGTGTCGCACTATAAGGGTTAGGAAACCAGAGCAGAAGCACAAAGGTATCAGGACTGTCCAGAACAGCCATAGCTTAGGGGAAATCCTTGGGGGATGTTCGAAGGAGTTGAGTAAAAGGAATGGCGTGGCATCATGACAAAAATGTGGTATGGAATTCTGTGAGGTTGATGGATGAGGAAGATTTTTGCAAAGGAACAGCTTGTGTATATATAGGACACCTCCAGCAGCATAGAAAGAACAAGAATCACAGACACTCTCTACCTATCATAGCCTTATTATTTGAATAACCTCATGCGAAATATCGGTGATGAGAGGGGGTAGGACCGGTTGTGGGCAACCCAGGGTTCGGGTACTCCAACTGGAAGTCGTCAAGCACTCCGTACAGTACATTGACCGGTTTATACGATTTTCATGGCTGTCTCCGACTTTCGGGTCAGGTGCAACGAGTGCTATGGTTGGGGTTTTAGTCAAGGCGTGAGGCTTTGCTCACAGCAGGATACCCCAGTACAGTATTAAATTTTTGTGGATTTAAACCAGGGAGATTATCATGTCTTAGCTATCACTTGTTGTGTTGTAAAGGGGGTCGAGAGGAGATTTCACGAGAATTATGATAGAGTAACCGCTTTCATTAAATTTTGTTTGTAAAATTTCGGGAGTGATTCGTTTTTCGGGTGATCAAGCATGACCGTGTGTTCTGCCAATCTTGCTGTCTTGGCAGCCTATGCGGCTCAGCGAACCAAGGGGAAATCGACGACCTCGCCAACGAGGTGCTCCACGGACAGTTCTCCACAACCCCGAGTAAAGCAAGCATCTTCCACATCTATCTCCTTTAAGCAGACTTACCCAATATTAAACCTCACCGCTGATACAATGGCCGAACTCCTTAACAAGCCCCGCTCAGAGCTCACGTTTGTTGCCTTCCCCTCCCTTGATCATCTTTATCTCACTAACTTCCGCAGCGAGTATGAAATAGCCGAACTAGAAAAATACGAATTCTCCGCTGGCCCCCTATCGATTTTGCAAACCGCCGTTCGCTCTCACAATCAAGTCCTTATTTCCTGCCGCAATAACCGCAAGCTCCTCGCGCGTGTAAAGGCGTTCGATAGGCATTGCAACATGGTTCTTGAGAATGTTAAGGAGATGTGGACCGAGACTCCGCGAAAGGCTGACGGGAAGAAGGGAAGGCCTGTCAATAAGGATAGGTTCATCAGCAAGATGTGAGATCCATCCACACGTTCGTAATACCTGGGAGGCTAATGTGGAGATAGGTTTTTGAGGGGTGATTCGGTCATCTTGGTGCTGTTGAGTTAGGCGGGTTAGGGTCAGATGGCTGTGATGGAAGTGTAGCAGTATCATATATTAAAAGTGCGATGAATTGATGGATTAAGGAGGGAGGTAGATTTGATGAACGCTAATGTGCGTCAATGAGAATACATTTTTTGCTCGTAATAGTATCATCGAGATGGTTTGCTTAAATTAGGGGTTTTTCTAAATTTCACTCGAGTGGTGTGTGAGCCATTAGAACTCCATCCCAAACACCGTGAAACACTGCTAGAAAACAGGAGACCTCAGGATGAGTGTCGCAGGGTTAGGGTTTTTATATTAGCTTGTTTCCTGCCGCTTCGCAGATTGAGGCACAACCCCTGCCAAATGATCGGATCCATCTATTTTACTAACATCCTTTCCGCAAATATCTCGACTCCTTTTACGCAATGGACGACCTCACAGGACTCGCATGGAATTCTTCTTTCTCTTCGTCTAAACCACCACCTCCACTAAAGCCAAAATCTCCAACTCCGCTCAATCTACGACCGCCTCCCCTATCTTCACGTACAGCTTCTCCCGCAAATGCCAGTACAAAACCTCCACCGGCAGGCGATAGCTTTAGCAATCTTGTCTCCTTTGGCCGGAGTAAAGCAAATGACAGCTGCGTGACACTGCAGGAACGGCAGAAGCAACTGCAGGAGCAGAAGGCTAAGGAGGAGGAGGAACGGCGGAAGAAGATGGACGCCTTGTTTGGCGGCGGTCGAGGAGGTGCAAATGCTGGGTTTTGGGACTCCCTGGAGGCGGGGAGGGTGTCTCCGGTGCCAGTGAGCAAGTTGGATGACGATGATGAGGACCTTCTAGCGGCTTTCAGCGCCGCTGCTCCGGTTGATAATAGTTCCTATTACCCACCACCAATCGGGAGTGGAGTTGCGACGCCGCTACACTCAGTGGATTCTACGCCTGTCGTTCTGGTTGATTCCACAAACACTGGAATGGGTTTGAGCAATAATGTAATGGATCCATTTGATCTTGATAATTTGCCTTCTAGGCATCCTTCTCCGTTCAAACCGCAGCACAGCTCTCCCAACGCATTCGACGATGACGATATTCTCGGGGATCTAGGGAAGCCGGTCGAAGCACTACCACCCCAACCCTCGCCGGGGGCAGAAGAACCCCCTTTTCAGCTGCCGGGGAACGATCCACGAGACCCCGCAATCGCAGAAATTGTGGACATGGGATTTACGGTTGAGCAGGCTAAGAAAGCACTCGCAGAAACGGATACTGGTCTCGATGTTACGGCTGCAGTGGGTTGGTTGTTGGAAGATGCGCATGGGAAAAGTAGGCCTGCATCTACGAATCCGTCTGGGTCTAGGAGTGGTTCGCAGTCCGGGCAGGAGAGAAGTGCAGACCACCCAAGGAGACGGAGGGAGGATAATGGGCAACCGGCATGGATGAGAGATGGAAGTGGTGGAACGCAGGAGAAGGATATCGGGCAGATGGCTTCACAGATTGGTGGAACGCTATTCAAATCCGCTAATAGTCTCTGGAATACTGGAAGGAAGAGGGTCGGGAAGGCAATCGCGGAGCTTCAGGATGGGAACACAAGTGATGGGGGAGACCCAAATATCCCGAAGTGGATGAGAGGTGCGCATCAACATCAATTGGAGGTTAGTGAGAAGCGAGATGGGGGCAACTTTTCTGAGGAAGATATGAGACCTGCAAGGCCGGCGCGGAAAGAGAAAGCCCCTGAGCCATTACTGACTGAGGAAGCCCTCATGCTCGAAGCTGGTAGTGGACCCCCACCAAGGAGAAGGCAAGGAAAGGAGGGGCCTTCCAGAACTCTGTCTGAGAAGGAGCAAATTCAACTGCAAAGACAGCAAGCCTTTGAAGCCGCAATTCGACAGAAGGAGCAGGAGATGCGAGAGAGGGAACGGCCTCGCCAAACTCCATCACCGGCAGCTTCTATCCCCAACAGCAGCGACAGGAGGGCGAAGTTGACTCGAGGAGCAGTAGAAGAAGATAGTGCAGTTCAATATGTTTCGAAGAACCGGCGGAGACCACCACCACCTGCATCTTCCTCTATTAGGTTAGGTTCGAATCCTGCAACACCTGAGCCGCCAACAGGAGACCTTCTGTTCGGCGGCTCTGGCGCACCTAGAGAACCGTCTCGAAATCCCTTCCTCCAACAACAGCAACAGCGGCAACGGCAGACTCCCTCGCCCGCTCCCCGGCGCCCAACCCCCAGCACAACAGCACCAATCGTCCCTCGTCCAACCGCCAATCGCCCACAGGTGCCGATATCACAACAGGCTCTCCAGACATCCTCTGTCTCTCGCCAAAAGGGCACCGAATCTTTTAGGCGTGGAGACTACCCCACTGCCTTAGCCCACTACACCTCCGCATTGAATCCAATACCCCCCCAGCACCCAATCCGCATAATCATCCTCTCAAATCGCGCCCTCTGCAACCTCAAAATCGGCGACAGCCGAGCGGTACTAGCAGACTGCGACGAAGCACTCGAAATCATTGGACCCAGCAATGGCGAAAGCGAGACCATCACTTTGGAAGACGGGACGAAGAAGGACATGAAAGAGCTGTTTGGAAAGGCACTCGCCAGGAAAGCCGAGGGGTACGAGCACATGGAGAAGTGGGCCGAAGCTCTAAAAATCTGGACACAAGCTGTAGAAGCCAGCGCTGGCGGAGCAATCGCGATATCTGGAAAACGCCGCTGCTCAACCGCCCTCCAACCCAAACCCGCGCCGAAGCCAAAGCCTGTTGCCGCTGCTCTGCCCACCGCCCGACGCGCTCCGCGCTCATCACAGTCCACCGGTAGCGGTAGCGGAGAAGCAGCGCGCGTAACCGCCCTCCGCCAAGCAAACGCTGCAGCAGACAGAGTTGAAGAGGAAAAGCTAGCTCTCCACGACAAAGTCGAGGACCGCGTGAACGCCTGGAAATCTGGCAAGGAGGGTAACTTGCGCGCCTTGCTGGCAAGCCTTGACACCGTGCTTTGGGAAGGGAATGGGTGGAAGAAGGTTAGCATGGGGGAACTGTTGATGCCAAATAAGTGTAAGATTGCGTACATGAAGGGGATTGGAAAGGTTCACCCTGATAAGGTAGTATTTCATCGCCCTCACTGATAATATATGAATGGATGAATTGGGAGGCTAAGAATGGGGCAGATTTCACTGGATGCGACGACGGAGCAAAAGATGATTTCTGCAGCGGTTTTCACGTTGTTGAATGAGGCTTGGGACAAGTTCAAGGCGGAGAATGGGTTGTAGGGGGTGGTGTGGATTATAGAAGTTATAGATTTGTTTTAGCGTTGGATTAGCTGGTTAGTTGGTGAAGGGACCGGCTGGATTGGGTGGTTACCGTAATCGAATCGAGCCCATGATGCCTTGTATGTAGAGGTGCAACTGCGGCAGTTTTTTCTGTAACCAGTGATAAAGCTCTAGTATTTCATGTATCGCAAAGAAACAAGGAAGGTGCCATAGAACGAACACCAAAGATGGTTCATATATATACACCTCCCCCTGCTAAAAAGAAACCAGTAGATCTGTGAAAGAATGCTAAAGCATAAACCTCCACCCTCTGCCCACCCTCCCCTCCTTAGCCTCCTTCCTATCCCTCTCTCTATTCGCCCTATTGAGTCTCCACCTCTGCACCCCAACGAGCAGCACAACGGCCGCCATCGCAGCACCACACACCGCCATTCCGCGAACATAATACGGCCCCTCATCCTCCGGATACAACCTAGTCCCCAGCAACGGCCCACACTGACCAACAACCTGTAATATCGCCATTCCCGTGCCGCGGCCACTCTCACTCTCGCTATTATTCACGTTCCATACCATTACCAGGGCGATCGCCGAGAATACGCCACCGGCAGCGAGGAAGATGGAGACATAGTTAACCGCGAGGGCGCCCGCCGCGTTCTCCCGTAGCCAGGTGGATGCGGCACCGGAGGATATCCAGTCGTTGAGTGAATTTGTGGGCGTCTCAGAGTCGAGGTTTGTGATTGTTGAGACTAGCGAGGATTGGATGTGGGAGGTTGCGGCTAGGGTGAGGTACCCGAGGGAGGCTATTAGGCTGAGGATTAGGATTGGGTAGGAGCGGCTGCGGAGGCGGTCAGAGAGATAGGTTGAGAGGAGGACTAGGAAGAAGGCGAAGAGATAGGGGGGTGCGGAGAGTGCTTGGGCGTGGATGGAGGTGTAGCCCATGCTGGATTCGTAAGTTAGCCTAGTCTTGGAGCGCGAGAGGGGAGCGGGACTTACTCTTTAAGTATAGTCGGTAGAAACACAGGCAGGGATGAGAACGAGACGTTACAAAAGAAATACATAAACTATCACTCGTTTTTATTAGCTTCCATCAGCCCCGAGGTCCCAACGACACCCACCGCAGTGACCCAATTCCCCACATCCTTTATCGCATTCCAAACCTGTCCCCATCGTACACCACGGCCTTCCTCCTCGCCCATAATAACTTCCTCCTCATCTCCATCACCATCCCTAACAACCAGCAATCGCCGCCTGGCGATCTTCTTTTGCTCAAGCGTCAAGAACCCAGCGTCAGCCGGGGAGTCTGGAATGTGATAATACGAGATTACAGCCATGACTATTGATGGGAAACCCTCGAGTATAAAGAGCAGTCGCCAGGGGGCGATAGGAGAGGGTATGGACGTAATCCAGTATGCTAAGAACCCTCCGTACGCGGTTGCTAATGGAGCTGCGGAAATGAAGAGGCCTGTACGGAGGGCTAACTCCTACCTTGCCGTTAGTATGCAATCTCTTGGCGCAATGGGCGGGAAAAGCTACCTCACGGCGGTAGAAAAACGATAGATAAAATGGTACACCTGGAAGATTAGAGGAGTGATCCACGGTGATTTGTGCGGGCACATACCTGGCCCAAAAGCAGCTTCTGTGATGCCCAGTAAGGCACGTAGAACAAGCATGGTGCCCCAACCGACTGCCAACCCTTCTATGTCGCTACAACATTAGAGGCGAGGTTTGGTAGTTGAGCCGAGTGGTAACTTACGCATGCAAGCCACGAAGCCCCAGCTGTTGCTTGTTAGCAATAGTTGATAGTTAGGAATTGGGCGGGGGCAGGGTACCCGGCGACGCAGGTGGCAATGTATTTGTGCGCTGGGAAGACTTTCCAGCAGAGTGTCATCCACTCGAATGACTACCATCCGTTAGTCTAGTTTCAGGGTGTCTGGTGGCACGCAGAGAACGAACAATGTAGGTGATGTAAAAGGCCGTAAGCAGCCACTCGTAGTTGCCACCTTCAAGATTCAAATCCTCTGTCATCCCGGCGATCCGTGCCTAATCCCATCAGCATACTCGGTTCGCTCAATCTCTCCCTCTCACGGTCGTACCTCCGGGGAGGACAATCCTGGAGGAGCAGGAGCAACTCACATTCCCAATGTCTAACCGATCAAGAAAATCAGCGGAATTCCGACCTAACCGGGAAAGAAGAGAACATACTACTTCGATCCAAAAAACTCAACATATACAAGACGGCTAGAAACAGCACAAGGTACCAATCCAACCGGCGAACAACAGCTCTCTCCTGCGCAGCGCTGTAGAAGAACTCCTTCTTCCCCCGTCTTCTCTCCCGCCTCTGTATTTCCATAGAGTTTTCCTCCCCTCCCTCTCCCTCACTCTCCTGGAAAGTCTCATACAACACGTCCTCAGGTTCTATGAGCCCACCCCGCCATTTAGACCCCCGGTCGGGGATCAACGCCCCGCGCTCGCTGTCTTCATTGTCGCCATCTTCTTCTTCGTCGGCCGCGGTGGGAGCCCGAGATAGGGTGCGGAGCTCGTAACCTTCGTCGGTGACACTCGAGAATTGGTGGTTCGAGGAGGTGGGTGACGGTGGGAAACTGGTAGTGCCAGTGCTGGCTGAGGTGAGTGTTAGGTTGAATGGGGTGGCCATTTAAGTTGACTTTAGAAAGGGTGAGGCGGAGGACATTTACAAGGGGAAAGTGATTTGTTTCGGGGCTTAGGTAGCGTGGGGAACAACAAGCTCTTGATGGATGATTTGGGTGGATTGGATTGGATATGATGTGTCGAACGTGATGTTGCTGGGGAGTCCGGGGCTTGGCGTGGGGGGGAGCTTTACCACATTCCACGTGACCAGAGGGCGAGTTTATTTTTGGGTAAACGTTCAATATCATGAAAACAGTTGAGACCTTTCCATATACATGTTCCATGTTCCCGGCATGAAGAAACTGAACACAGGGATGTCTTCAGGGGCCCAACCCATGCTGCCGAGTACAGTCGTGTCCGTTTAATAATTATACCCCTGCACGGCAACCACGCGACACCATCACCCCCTCATCCCACCGGCAACTATGGCTCCCCCTCACTCTACCTGAGCAAAAGAAGATCAGAATAAGGAAATTTATGCCCTGTATAAGCATACAGATATGGGGAATAATAAAATAGCAAAGGCTATTGGGGTCTGCAAGGCTACTGTTCAAAAGGTTGTCACTAGAGCCAAGACAAGAGGTGGAGATACCCACTATGCTTCCAAGCAAGGCCAACCCACCAAGATTACAGATGCCAAAAGAAGAGCAGTAGAGGCTATTATCGATGCTGAGCCTCATTTAGTGCTACGTGAAATTACCCAAAAGGCAAATATTGGTCTTGGCAAGACCACTATTGACAAGATCATTTCAGAAGCTGGTTTTAAGCTTCTGATACCAAGGAAACAGCCTTTTTGGAGGAAAGAACAGAAGGAGAAGAGAAAGGAGTTTGCTAGGAGAAGGAGGAACTAGAGAGGGGCATGGAATTGAGGGGTTTTTATTGATGAAACCACTGTCATCTATGATCCAAATCCTGTTAGGAGAAGAGTCAGGATAAGAGCTGGTAAAGAGCTGGAAGAGGAAAAATTGAAGTCTAGCTTTAAGTCAGGAAGGACTAGCATTGGTGTCTATGCTGCAATAATGAAGGGTGGGGGGGCTGAGTTAATTCTTGTGAGAAAGAGGAGGGAGGAGGAAAGAACTAGTAAAAGAGACAGACTTGGCCTCAATTTCTACCAATATGCAACTGAGATCCACCAGCCATACCTTATTCCTTTTATAGAAGGTTTAGATAGACCTTCTGACAACATCTACCTAGTGGCAAGCAATGCTTCCTGGCATGGTGGTGAGGAAAATTGAAAATTTCAGGCAGATTGTGGTTATAAAAAACTCTCTTGGCTACCCAACTCTCCAGATCTCAATCCTATTGAGAACATCTGAGCATTACTCAAAAGAGCCATCGGAAAGTAATTCTCCAGATTGGAAAGAAGGCTCCATAGTGCTGCTAAATTATTTCAGGTAGCAAAGAAGGAGTAGGATTTGATTCCCTAAGGGATATTGGATGCTTGGATAGCAAAAATACCTGAGAGAATTCAGGCAGTTTTGGATGCAGATAGAGGTCATACAAAATGGTAATTAGATTTCTTTGAAGCCTAGGTCATGTACTTTCATCTATTCCTTAGTTGGCTTTATATCTTGATTTTTTGTATGATTGAATTCATTAAGTGTTGTGATTGTGGTTGCTGGGCAGGGATATAATTATTAAATAGACATGACTGTACAGTTATGTCTGAAAAGTCTACATACTCCTGCTTGACAATATCGCAACCAATGATCACCTTAATATCACCCTCTACCATAGCACTACCACACTTCCAAACCCTCAGAGAAGACCAGAGAAGGGAAATCTATGCCCTCTATAAACATACTGATATTGGGTATGCTAAAATTTCAAAGCTTATGAAACACTCCAAGTCGACTGTTTTAACAGTGGTCAAAAATGCGATATCCAGAGATGGAAACACCCATGATGCCCCCAGATCTGGCAGACTAACTAAGATTACTAATGCTAAAAGGTAAGTAATTTTTGATATTATTAATACTGAGACTTATTTAGCCGTAAGAAATATTATTCAAAAAGCCAATATTAGACATAGCAAAGATACAGTTAGTAAGATATTCAAAGAAGCAGGATTTGAGCTCAGGATACCTAGGAAAAAGCCTTTCTGGAGAAAAGGACAGAAGGAGAAGAGAAAGGAGTTTGCTAGAGTGAGGAGGAACTGGAAAAGAGCTTGGAAATGGGTGGTTTTTATGGATAAAGCCACAATTGAATATGATTCAAATCCAGTGGGAAGAAAGGTCATACTTAGACCAGGTGAAGAGTTGGAAGAAAAGAACTTAAAGTATAGCTTTAAGTCAAGACATAGCAACATAGGTATATATGTTGCAATAATGTAGAGAGGGAGGACAGAGCTTATTCTTGGAAGGAAGAAGATTGAGGAGGAAAGGATTAGCAAAAGAGACAAACTTGGTCTTGATTTCCACTAATATGTAACTGAGATTCACCAACCCTACCTCATCCCCTTCATAGAAGCTATAGACAGAGCTCCTCAAACTATCTATATGGCTGCTGATAATGCATCATAGCATGATGGAGTAGAAAATAAAAAATTGCAAGAGGACGGTGGATATCAAAGATTAGCTTAGTCTTCCAACTTAACCGATCTTAATCCTATTGAGAATGCCTAGGCAATTCTCAAAAGAGCTCTCAGAAAGAGATTCTCCAAGGTTGAGAGAAGGCTACATAGGGCTGCTGAATTATTTCAGGTAGCAAAGAAAGAGTGGGACCTCATTCTCTATGAGATATTTGATAGATGAATTCAGAGAATACCTGGGAGACTTCAGGCCATATTATATGCAGATAGAAGCTATACAAAATGGTAGTATTTGGAAACTGTTTTTTTCTATTTCTACTATTATCTATTTTAAAATTATACTCATATCTTTTTTTTGATATGCTCAATATTATTATTTGTAGTGGTAGTGCAGTTACTAAGAGGGATATGTAGACTTTTCAGACACGACTGTATATGAAATCAGCCACAAATATACCTTAAATAGTGTAGAAAAAAGAAAGAGATAGGGGTAGATATAGCATAAAAGTAAACATATACCTGTGCTTGGGAATAAGATATCCTGATATCTGTCAATTCTCAAATTATGAATGTGAAAATCAGCCTAAAAAAAAAAAAAAAAAAAAAACCAAAGGTTTGTATATGACTTTAAAATATTAGAATCATAAGTACTCACTTACTATGTATATAAAAATAATGCAAAATTAAAAATACGAGCATGTATCTTATAAACAACAATGCACAGTTCAAACTCTATAGTTTGTAGCAGGATGGATCTACTGGCAGATCGCAGAAAGCAAGTAATTAAGCCTTGAGACAGTATTTAATATTTACCAATACCTGTCAACACCCACAAAGCCTAAAGGGAGACTGTTTTCCTTCAACACACTGACCAGATGGCTGCTGGTTGCTATTGCAACTATGAATGCAGCTTATTGGAAACTGATACTAATGGAAATTGTGACATAGTGTGGAGTTCAAGCCTATGTTACAAACCGGATTGTGAAAAGGCAGATTGATGAGAAGGAATAAAGGGTTTCACATGACTTGCGCTTGCAAGTTATAGGGGTTTATTATTATGCAATAACTCATAGTTGTGAGTTATATAATATTATAACTTTTGAATGTAATACATACTTATGAGTTATGAGTTTCACGGATGTAATACATTTAGTACACATGAATTGTTATAAGGATTCTGATTGGTTTAGGTATGTTAAGCTGTTGACTCATACAAGTCAACTAAGGATCTTACATGACTCATGATTATGAGTCATAGAATATGGTGATTCGAAGGTATAAGTCACTCAGGGTTAGGGTTGGGAGAGGTGTCTGTATAAATAGTGAGGTTTAGGGACCTATGGTACACATGCTCCGCGCCCTCTTCTTTCCCCCCCCAATGTTTTACTTCTGCTCTAAACACCATCTGCATCTGGTGAACAAGCTCCTTACACTTTCACGATCCTCCTAGCCTATAATCAGGGATTATCTCTCCTTGCTGGACCATGGACCCCTCCGCACAATGACGTTCAGGCACTCCTGTGTCCAATCAGGGCGCTGCCTCCCACCCTCCTACGCAACCATCGTTGGCTGCCCCAATCCTCCCTATTCATGAAAACCTAGCCAGGCTGATCCCCTCTGCGAGAGTCCTGCTAGACTGGCCCCCTGAAAGCTTGCCCCCGATCTCCCGTCAAGAGGTGCTGGAACTCTCTACCAGAGAGTGCTACTTGCTTCCCCTCGTCTCCGATCTCGTGCACGGCATGTCCGCCCTCTCCCCAACAGTCGAGGAACTCAATACGAGAATTCACGACTTGTCTTCCCAGATTGCCAACACACTCCCAGCCAACGACACCCCGGTCAACACCACCAACATTTCGGCGAACTCCGTGGCCTCCCTCCAAGCATCTATCAGGGATCTGTCCACTAGGTTGGTGGCAAACCCCGCTCCCCTACCCCAACCGCCTGTGTTGGTCCCCACTGCCCCGCTTCCTAGGCCTTCCTGAAAGGGTAAATAGCCAGCCACCAACACCCCTGCCCCCACCCTCCTTGAGGTATTACCCTCAGGATACTCAGCTTTCTATGATCCGGACATCCCCAGCTACGACACAGCAATAGGCAAGTACCGGGGCAATCCTGCTGCCTACGCGGCTAAATATCCCAGGACATAGGAAGCACAGCAATGGAGAGATGGAAAATACCCAGACCCAGGTGAGTTCCTCCCAGGAATTCCCAACCCAGACGACCACCCCCCTGGCAAAACCAGAACGTCCTATTCTGAGGCCACGTCCTCAGGGCCCTCAAGGTCCAAAAAGAAACAAGGTGGCTCCGCCCCCTCAGCAGCACAAGTCGCGAAAAAGGTTCCCAGGTCGGCTAGTCCTCCCTCCCCTTGGCCACTGCCAGCTGCTGAGAGAAGGTTCTTTGCACCTCGTTCCCTCACTGCTCAACGCACTCTGAGTAGAGAAATTGCGGCTTCTTTTCCTGACACGGTGGCAACGGCCTTTAAAGAGGCCAATTGCCCCCTCCCACAAGCTTTTACAGCCAAAGTCAATGACCGAGGCACAGTAACCCTGTTTGCCCTTGATCCTCATACACCGGTGACCGCATACGCTCCCTACTACGAGGCCCTCTCCTCACGTCTCAATATAGCCTACCCTGTGGGTGAAAACCCCTACCTCTGCTTCTGCCCGGCGCCCAACGAGGTGCAACTGGCAGTCCACTCCCTTCCGGTCTCCTTCCTCCCTGACGATCAGGAGGCCCTGCTGGGCACCCTGAGGGAGACTATCCTAAATGTCAAGGAAGTACGGATCCTCTCAGCACGTTTCCTCGTCCAGGACGAGGAGATTAGACTCTCAAAGGCAAACACTTCATGCATTGTCACGGTCGCGCCCACGGATGGGGACAAGATGGTGGGCAGGACCGTCCTATATGCCTCCCATTGCCGGATTGAACGGGCCTTCTCAGCGAACAAATTCACCCAATGCAAGAACTGCTGGGGCTATAGCCACCAGGCACCCAGGTGCAAGACCGACCACCCGGTCTGCCCGAGATGTGCCCTCAGCCACACAAAGGCATCCCACCGCTGTCAGAACCCGACATGCCCCAAAGGTGGAAACCTCAGATCAGTGGCACACTGCTGCCCCACTTCCGTCCCCTTCTGTACCAACTGCTCCTCAGCCCACCCCGCCTTTGATCAGTCATACGCCCAATGCCCGAAGCCCCCTCCCTCACCTCCCGCTGAGTCCCCTCCTCCCGGGGAGGAAGAAATAGATACGCAGGATGATGGTGGAGAGGGTCCTTCCTCCAGACCTCTTTGGCCCCAAGGCCTTGCTCCTTCTGTGGACTTGGGAGATGGTCTCGCTACCAGAGCCCCCCCTAGCCTCCCTTTCTCGACCCCCTTCAGAAGACCTGGAAGCGTCTTCCCCATCCCCGGCACCCCATCGCACCTCCAAGGAACTGACCCCTCCCCTACCCAGGAGTACGTCACTCTCACCCCAGTCCCCAAACTACCAGCGGGTTCATCCCGTTAATGCGCGATGGCCACTCCACTCCCCCTCCTTCCCCAGTTTCTACTACTCCTCCGCGGAGCATTAGCTCCTTCTCCCTCGTTCAACACAACTGCATGGGTAGCTGGAATGTGTTTCTTTCTTTCTTTAATTCTTTAATTGCTTTGTCCTCCCCTCCTGTGCTTGTTGCTCTTCAAGACCCCCCCTTTTTTCGTGGAAAGCTACCACAGTTTGATGGCTTTAAGTCCTTTCCCCCCCCGTTTGCGATTGGGGAGAGGCCAAAGGTGGCAGTATTTGCACTACGCTCCTTTCTTGATGTTGTTTCTGTTGTTCCAGTGTTTTTTGGAAACCCTGCCATGATGGCAGTAGATGTCTACACCCCGCTTGGTTTGTTTGATTCCTCCCATGTAAGGTTTCGCCTGGTCAACCTCTACTCCCTTTGGATAATTCAATGTACGTGCCCCCCCAGAGGCTCG
>NW_003298973.1:36136-37352 GCF_000151645.1 Tuber melanosporum
AGGAAACGGGAAATCCGCACCTCCACTCCCTACATGGACCTGTCCCAGGAACGCTGCTTCTTCCTCCTGAATAGCCCTCTGGAGTATTCACCCGTTTCTCACTGGGCCAAGACCATGCACCCTCTGTGATTGACCTAGCCTTCGCTAACCAACACCTCGCACCCTATGTGGAAACATGGGATGCCTCCCTCCAGTCAACTGGGTCGGATCACGTCCCAATACTAGTAACCTTGACGTCTCCACTTCTTTCCCCCCCCAAACCTACGCCACACTGGAAAGCTACAGACTGGACCAAGGTCCTGGAGGACCTCGGCTGCCTCGTGATCCCGCCACCTCCCCCCCTTCCGACACAGCAAGCACTCAACATGTGGCTTGATATCAACCTTGGTAGGATACGTCTAGTCCTGGCCAGACATACACCTATGAAAAGACCCTCCACAAGATCGAAACCTTGGTGGTCGGACACTTTGTCTGACTTGAGGAAAGTTCACCACTCTCGTGCCCGTGTGGCACGCAAATCCCCATCGAATGATACCTGAACATCTGCTCGCTTGGCAAAGAATGCCTATTTTAAGGCTATAAACAAGGCTAAGAAGGAACACTGGACACGGTTCCTTGAGAGTGCAACCCCCTAAAATGTCTGGACAGCCAAGAGGTTCGCTTTCGGCAAACCCCCAGAATGTTTCCCGTCCCTCCCAGAGGCAACCTCACCAATGGAGCTAAACAAAGCCCTCCTGTCCCATTTCTTCCGTCCCAAGCCTCCCGCTTTCTGCCCGCCTATCCTAAGAGCATTCAAAGACGCACCCCCCTTACTGGCGGAAGAGATTGCCATGGCACTCAGCAAGTCCTCGTCCTCCTCGGCGCCTGGTCCCGACCTCTTCCCGTACTCTGTTTGGAAAAAGATAAATGTATCCTGTCCCTCTCTGTTGGTTGAGCTCCTCTCTCCATTGGTCTTGTTTGGTTTCCACCCGGCGTCACTCAAAATGGCGAATGGCGTAGTCCTAGACAAGCCTGGCAAACCCTCCTACGACACTCCTGCCTCTTTCTGTATAATCATCCTCCTGGAGACAGTTTCAAAGATCCTGGAAAGAGTAATAGCGAATCGCCTCTCACCACTGGCTAGGTCTCTTGGCCTGCTCAACCCAGATCAATGTGGCTCCCTTCCGGGGCTCAGCACCTTCGACGCCTGCGCAACTCTGGCCCATGAAGTCCAGAC
>NW_003298973.1:37418-61199 GCF_000151645.1 Tuber melanosporum
GTGAGCGGTGCGGAAAGATATGACTTCTTGACAGACAGGCAATGCCGTCTCGTCTTCCAGGGTTCGCCCAGAGTCTTTAAATCAGTTCAGGTTGGAACCCCGCAAGGTTCACCAATCTCGCCTCTTCTATTTGTAATCTACATCTCGTCCCTCCACTTTCCAGTACCGCTCAGCCTTATCTTGTCCTATGTGGACGATTTCGCAGTTACTGTTGCCTCCAACTCCAACAGAAGGAATGTCCAACGCCTCCAGCACCTGGTCAAGATGTTGACTCAAAGGGGCAGGCGGCTGGGTGTTTCCTTCTTGGTACCAAAAACTGAACTTATGCACTGGAGGACACCCAGGCAAAGGGACTTCACATCTGATCTCCCCATAGTCATTGATGGACTCCTTTTCCGCCCCTCTGGGGTGGTCAGATGGCACGGCCATTGGTTTGAACCGGCCTCTTGCTCTCTCCGATGGGCTACCAACACCCACTTTTCGAAGCGCCTTGCACTTGCACAGGGTGCATTCTCCATGCTCAAGAGGCTGTCGGGTCCCGGTAAGGGGCTCGCCCCTTTCCTCTTCCACAAGCTAGCGTCATTCCTCCTCGCACCCATACTCCTCTTTGGTGCAGACTTGTTCTCACCCTCATCTACTATGACAGACCGTCTTGCCGTCTTTTGGAGACAAGTCCAACGGTGGGTCACCAACTGTTTCTCGGAGACCTCCACCGGGATCCTCCCATGCGAATTGGCCCTTCCACCGGTCTAGTGACTCATCAAACACCGCCAACGACTGGTAGCGCTGAGGATGGTATGCCTCCCCCCTGAAAGAAACCCAGCTACCGTACGGCTACACTCTTCCTTCCCTACGACATCCTCTTATTGCTCCCCGGAGGACCACAGCACCTTAATGGTGGGACTTACGCCGGGTTACAGACCTCTGAACTGGAAAACCCCCGACCCATCCCCTCCGGTAAGGAGGCATCTCCCGCTTGATGCAATAGCCCACAGAGTGGTCAAACTTGTTGGGCATCTCTCCCGAGTCCCACCAGCATCACCTGCCCTCCTCCCTTCACCCTTGCCACCACGGGCACCTGAAGACCCCCCCTTTCCAGCCCTTAAGAGACATTGTCAGCAGTTCCTCCTAAATGTCTAGTCCAAACAGTACCCACCACTACCCCGTTACGTTTACACGCCCACACTGTCGCCCCACCCCTTCATGGGGCTGGGGAAATTCGTGGCAGGGCGCATCCACCAAATGAGGTCAGGAAAGAGCTACCTGGCTAGCCAGCGATCCTGGAGGGACCCAGATGCCCCTGATACCTGCCCCTACTGCGAGGAGGAGCCCGAGTCCTTCCACCACGCCATTCTCAGCTGCCCCTCCCGCACCAGAGCCAGAAACGCCCACCTCCCGGGGGTTGAGTGCCTGGACAAGGGGGAGCCCATCTGGTCTTCTCCGGCACTCCTTCACGGCCTTTCCACGTACATCACCGCTACCTCAACTGGATTCCCCCCGAACATGACCGCATTCAGAGATCCCTCCTCTGGGGCCCGCACGGTCAGGAGTACTACTACCTCCCTCAGCCCTCCCTCTTCGGCCTAGGTTGGGATGGGTGGCACATTTGCTTAGTTTTCTTGTTTGTAGTATTTCGCTTTAAGTTTAGTTTGAATGTTTCCCTTTATAGTAAGCTATTATGCACTTTGTGATATGGGTTGTTCGCATTTTTTTGGAGGCATTGGTTTGGTTTCTTTTGTTTTGTTTGTTTGGGATTAAGGTTTTGTTTACGTCATAGCTACTGCTGCATCCGAGTTCTCGTACCTAAACAATGAATACATGATTATAAAAAAAAAAAGAAAAAAGAAAAAAGGACCAATCGTACAATATCCCGACCCGCCTGAGTTCCTCCCAGGCATCCCCAACTCAGATGACCCCTCCCCTGGTAAAACCAGAACATCCTATTCTGAGGCCGCATCCTCAGGGCCCTCAAGGTCCAAAAAGAAACAAGGTGGCTCTGTCCCCTCAGCAGCACAAGTTGCGAAAACAGTTCCAAGGTCGGCTAGTCCTCCCGCACCTCGGCCACTGCCCGCTGCTGAGAGAAGGCTCTTTGCTCCTCG
Organism: Tuber melanosporum; assembly: GCF_000151645.1. Taxonomy (NCBI): domain Eukaryota; kingdom Fungi; phylum Ascomycota; class Pezizomycetes; order Pezizales; family Tuberaceae; genus Tuber; species Tuber melanosporum. The sequence goes on from NW_003298973.1 coordinate 39,518, forward strand.
TTCTCTCGCTGCTCCCTACACCCTGAGCCGAGAAATTGCGGCTTCCTTCCCTGACACTGCGGCAACGGTCCTTAAAGAGGCCAATCGCCCCCTCCAAAAAGCTTTTACAGCCAAAGTCAATGACCGCGGCACAGTGACCATCTTTGCCCTTGATCCTAACATACCGGCAACCGCATATGCTCCCTACTACGAAGCCCTCTCCTCCCATCTCAATAAAGCCTACCCCGTGGGCGAAAACCCCTACCTCTGCTTCCGCCCTGTGCACAACAAGGTGCAACTGGCAGTCCACTCCCTACCTGTCTCCTTCCTTCCTGACGATCAGGAGGCCCTGCTGGGCATCTTAAGGGAAACTATCCTAAATGCCAAGGAAGTACGAATACTCTCAGCACGGTTCCTTGTTCAGGACAAGGAGATTCGCCTCTCCAAAGCAAACACTTCATACATCGTCATGGTCGCGCCCACGGACGTGGACAAGATGGTGGGCAGGACCGTCCAATACGCCTCCTGTTGCCGGATTGAACGAGCCTTCTCCGTGAACAAATTCACCCAATGCAAGAACTGCTGGAGCTACGGCCCCCATGCACCCAGGTGCAAAACCGACCACCCGGTCTGCCCGATATGTGCCCTCAGCCATACAAAGACATCCCACCACTGTCAGAACCCGACATGCCCCAAAGGTGGCAACCTCAAACCTGTGGCATAATGCTGCCCCACTTCTGTCCCCTTCTGTACCAACTGCTCCTCAGCCCACCCTGCCTTCAATCAATCATGCGCCCAGCTCCCTCGCCTCCTCCCTCGCCTCCCGCAAAGTCCCCTCCCCCCGGGGAGGAAGGAATGGATACGCAGGATGACGGAGGAGAGGGTCCTTCCTCCAAACCTCTTCGGCCCCAGGGTCGTGCTCCTCCCGTGGACTTGGGAGATGGTCTCACCACCAGAGCCCCCCTCAGCCTCCCTTTTTCGACCCCCTTCAGACGACCTGGAAGTGTCTTCCCAGTCCCCAGTACCCCATCGCGCCCCCAAGGAACTGACCCCTGCTGTATCCAGAAGGACATCACTCCCACCCCAGTCCCCAAACCGCCAGTGGGTTCGTCCCGTTAATGTGCGACGCCCACTCTACTCCCCCTCCTTTCCCAGTTTTTACTTTTTCTCTGCGGAGCACTAGCTCCTTTTCTCTCATTCAACACAACTGCATGGGTAGCTGGAATGTGTTTCTCTCACTCTTTAATGCTTTGGTTGCTTTACCCTCCCCCCCAGCGCTTATTGCCCTTCAAGATCCTCCTTGTTTTCATGGAAAACTCCCACATTTTGCTGGCTTTAAGTCATTTCCCCCCCCGGCGGCACTCGGGGTGAAGCCACAGGTGGCAGTATTTACACTGCACTTCTTCTTTGATGTTGTTTCTCTTGTTCCTGTATTTTTCGACAACCCTGCCTTGATGGCAGTGGATGTCTATACCTCGTCTGGGTTGTTTCACTACTCCCACGACAGGTTTCGTCTGGTCAACCTTTATTCCCTTTGGACGAGATTGTCACTCTACCGCTCTGTTTCCCCTGAAGAGCCTTTCCCTGCTCTCGACTTCTCAAACCTTGTGGTGGGAGATTTCAATATTCACCACTCCCAGTGGGATCCTGACCGTCCCCTACGGAAAAAGGAAATCTGTACCTCCACTCCTTATGCAAAACTGTCCCAGGAACGCTGTTTCTCCCTCCTGAATGCTCCCGGAGTGTTTCCTCATTTTTTGCTAGACTAAGATCATGCATCTTCTGTGCTTGACCTGGCCTTCATCAACCAACACCTCGCGCCCTTCGTGGAAACATCAGATTCTTCTCTACCGTTCACCGGGTCAGATCGTGTCCCAATTGCAATAACGTTGACGTCCCCACTTCTCTCCCCCCTCCAGCTTATACCACACTGGAAAGCTACCGACTGGACCAAGGTCTTAGAAGACCTCGACTTCCTCACCATTCCGCCGCCTCCGCCCCTTCCAATACAGCAAGCACTCAATACATAGCTCGACATAAACCTTAGCAGGATATGTTTGGTCCTTGCCAGACACACACCGATGAAAAAACCCTCTATAAGATTAAAACCTTGGTGGTCCGACACTTTGTCTGACTTGAGGAAGATCTACCACTCCCAGGCCCGAGAGGCCCACACATCTCCTTCAGATAACACTCAGGCGTCAATGTGCTTGGCCAAGAATGCCTACTTCAAGGCTATTAAGAAGGCTAAGAAGGAGTACTGGTCTCGGTTCCTTCTGAGTGCTACCCCTCAAAATGTTTAGACAGCCAAGAGGTTCGCCTTTGGCAAACCCCCAGACGGATTCCCGTCCCTCCCACAAGCAACCACCTCCATGGAGCTGAACGATGCTCTGCTTTCCCACTTCTTTCCCCCTAAACCCCCCGCCTTCTGCCCACCAATTCTTAGGGCCTTCAAAGACGCGCCCCCCCTACTGGCGGAAGAAATAGCCGCAGCACTCGGAAAGTCCTCATCCTCCTCGGCTCCTGGCCCTGACCTGTTTCTATACTCTGTTTCGAAAAGGATCAACAAATCCCGCTCCTCTCTATTGGTTGAACTCCTATCCCCACTGGTTTCGTTTGGTTTCCACCCGGTGTCGCTCAAGATGGCGAATGGGGTAGTCCTGGACAAACCAGGCAAACCCTCCTACGACACTCCTACCTCTTTCCGAATAATTGTCCTCCTGGAGACAGTTTCTAAGATCCTGGAAAGGATAATAGCGAATCGCCTCTCACCACTGGTTAGATCTCTTGGCCTGCTCCACTCATATCAATGCGGCTCCCTTCTCGGGCTCAGCACCTTCGATGCCTGCGCAACTCTGGCACATGAAGTCCAGACACTACAACGCCCCCAGTTGGTAGCATCCACCTTGTTCCTTGATATTAAGGGAGGCTTTGACAATGTCTCCCCAAATGACCTCTTTCATATGCTAGGCTCGAAAGGCATACCACCATATCTCTGCTCCTGGGTCAGGTACTTCTTAACAGACAGGCAATGCTGTCTTGTCTTCCAGGGCTCGCCCAGGATTTTCAAACCAGTTCAGGTTGGCACCCCACAAGGGTCACCAATCTCACCTCTTCTATTTGTCATCTACATCTCGTCCCTCCACTTTCCAGTACCGCGCAGTTTTATCTTGTCCTATGTGGATGATTTCACAGTTACTGTTACCTCCATCTCCTACAGAAGAAATGTCCAACATCTCTAACACCTGGTCAAGATGTTGACCCAAAGGGGCAGGTGGCTTGGTGTTTCTTTCTCTGTACCCAAGACTGAACTTATGCATTGGAGGACACGAAGACAAAGGGACCTCACATTCGCTCTCCCCATCATCATTGATGGCCTCCTCTTTCGCCCCTCCGAGGTGGTCCGATTGCTTGGATGTTGGTTTGAGTCGGCCTCCTGCTGCCTCCGTTGGGCTACCAATACCCACTTCTCGAAGCATCTTGCACTTGCCCAGGAGGTTTTCTCAATGATTAGAAGGCTCTCTGGTCCTAGCAAAGGACTCGCCCCTTTCCTATGCCATAAACTAGCATCCTCCCTCCTTGCACCCATACTCCTTTTTGGTGCAGATTTGTTTACGCTCTCAGCCACAATGACCGACGGGCTTTCCGTCTTTGGGAGACAGGTCCAGCGGTGGGTCATCAACTGTTTCTCTGAAACCCCTACCGGTATTCTCCACAGTGAGTCGGCCCTTCTCCCGGTCCAGTGCCTTGTCGAACACCGTCAGCACCTGGTGGTACTTAGGATGGTATACCTCCCCCCAGAAAGGAATCCAGCCACTGCAAGGCTGCACTCCTCCTTCCCCACAACTTCCTGCTACCGCTCCCCAGAGGACAACTGCGGTTTGACGGTGGGTCTTACCCCGGGATACAGGCCCCTAAATTGGAAAACCCCTGAGCCATCACCTCCAGGAAGGAGGCATCTCCCGTTTGATGCAATAGCCTACAGAGTGGTCAAGCTAGTCGGAAATCTCTCTCAAGTCCCACCAGCCTTGCCCGACCTCCTTCCAGCGCCCCTACCCCCAAAGCTCCTGCAGTTCCCCCCTTCTCGGCCCTCAAAAAGGGCTGCCCACAGTTCCTACTAAACGTCGGGGTAAAACAGTACCCACCACCACCATGATACGCATACTTGCCCACGCTGTTGCCACACCCCTTCATGGGGCTGGGGAAATTCATGGCAGGCCGCATCCATCAAATGAGGTCTGAAAAGAGTTACCTGGCTGCCCACTGCTTTTGGAGAGACCCAGACGCCCCGGACACCTGCCCCTACTGCAAGGAAGGGCCTGAATCTTTCCACCACACCATTCTCAGCAGCCCCTCACGCACCAGAGCTAGAGACGCCCACCTCCCGGGGGGCGAGTGCCTGGATGAAGGAGAGCCCATTTGGACGTCACCAGTGCTGCTTCATGGACTGGCCACATACATCTCCTCCATTTCAACAGGCTTCCCCCCGGACATGCCTGCATTCAAAGATCCCCACGCTGGGGCCCGCCACGTCGGGCGGCCCCTTTCCTCTCTCGGCTTGTCCTCCTCAGCCTAAGCCAGGAGTATTGGCACACTTGTTTGGTTTCCTTGTTTGTAGGATTTCGCTTTAAGTTTAGTTTGAATGTTTCCCTTTATATAAAGCTATTATGTGTTTTGTGATATATGGGTTGTTCGCACTTTTTGGAGGCACTGGTTTGGTTTCTTTTGTTTTTGTTTGTTTGGGATTAAGGTTTTGTTTACGCCATAGCTAACGCTGCATGCGAGTTCTTGTACCTAAACAATGAATACATGATGATAAAAAAAAAAAAAAGAGAAAGAAAAAAAAAAAAAGGACCTGTCATACAAAAGGGGAGTCCATCTGGTCGTCACCGGTGCTGCTTCATGGACTGGCCGCATACATCTCCTCCACTTCAACCGGCTTCCCCCTGGACATGCCTGTATTCAGAGATCCCCCCGCTGGGGTCAGCCACGTTGGGTAGCCCTTTCCCTCCCTCGGATCGTCCTCCTCGGCCTAAGCCATAGTTGATAGCACACTTGTTTGTTTTCCTTGTTTGTAGGATTTCTTTTTAAGTTTAGTTTGAATGTTTCCCTTTATAGTAAGCTATTATGCGCTTTGCGATATGGATTGTTCGCGCTTTTTGGAGGCACTGGTTTGGTTTCTTTTGTTTTTGTTTGCTTGGGATTAAGGTTTTGTTTACGCCATAGCTAACGCTGCATGTGAGTTCTTGTACCTAAACAATGAATACATGATTATAAAAAAAAAAAAAAAAGAAAAAAAGGACCTGTCGTACAATAACCCCCGAGCCGTCTCCTCCGGTAAGGAGGTATCTCCCACTTGACGCAATAGCCCACCGTGTGAGTAAGCTTGTCGGTCATCTTACTAGGGTCCTGCCAGCGTCACCTGCCCTCCTCCCTGAGCTCTTGTCCCCTACGGCATCTGACAACCCTCCTTTTCCAGTCCTTAAGAAAGCCTGTCGTCAGTTCCTCCTAAACGCTTAGACCAAACAATACCTCCCCCCTGCCACATACATCTACTCGCCCACTCTGTCACCTCACCCCTTCATGGGCTTGGAGAAATTCATAGCAGGCAGGATCCACCAGATGAGGTCAGGAAAGAGCTACCTGGCTGGCTACTGATCATGGAGAGATCCGGACGCCCTCGACACGTGCTCCTACTGCGAGGAGGAACCTCAATCCTTCAACTACGCCATTCTCGAATGCTCATCACATAAAAAAGCCAGAGACACCCACCTCCTGGGAGTCGAGTGCCTTGATGAAGGGGAACCCATCTGGACATCACTGGAACTGCTTCACGGCCTATCCGCCTACATAGCCGCTACCTTGGTTGGCTTCCTCCTGGACATGCCTGCAATTAGATACCCCTCCTCCAAGGTCCGACCAGTCGAGAGCCCCGTTCCCTCACTTGTTTCCTCACCCTCAGCCTAAGCTGTTGGTGAAAAAATACTCCTTTAGTTTCCTTGCTTATAGGATTTCTTTATGTGTAGTTTGAATGTTTCCCTTTATAGTTAGCTGTTTATGTGCTTTACGATATGGGTTATTCGCGCTTATTGGAGGCAATAGTTTGGTTTCATTTGTCTTGTTTGCTTTGGGATTAAGGTTTTGTTTATGCCATAGCTACCGCTGCATGTGAGTTCTAGTACCTAAACAATGAATACATGATTATAAAAAAAAAAAAAAGAAAAAAAAAAGAGAAAAAAGAGACCTGTCGTACAATTGTTATCTATGTCTCGTCCCTCCATTTTCCGGTACAGTGTGGGTTAATCCTGTCCTATGTGGATGACTTCGCGGTGACTGTTGCCTCCAACTCCTACAGGAGGAATATCCAATGCCTCCAACATCTAGTCAAGATGTTGACTCAAAGGGGTAGGCGTCTTGGTGTCTCCTTCTCTGTACCCAAAACTGAACTCATACACTGGAGGACGCCCAGACAAAGGGACCTCGCATTCACTCTTCCAATCGTTATTGATGGACTACGGTTCCGCCCCTCTGGGGTGGACCGTTGACTTGGCCACTGGTTTGAGCCAACCTCTTGTTCTCTCCGGTGGGCAACCAGCACCCACCTCTCGAAACGTTTGGCACTTGCCCAGGGTGCCTTCTCCATGCTTAAGAGGCTATCAGGTCCTGGGAAGGGGCTCACGCCCTTCCTTTGCCACTGGCTAGCGTCATCACTCCTCGCACCCATACTCCTCTTTGGAGCAGATCTCTTCTCACCCTCTGCAACAATGACAGACAGGCTTGCTGTCTTTGGGAGGCAGGTTCAACGTTGGGTCACCAGCTGCTTCTCCGAAACCCCTACCGGTATCCTCCCCTGCGAGTCGGCCCTTCCTCCGATACAATGCCTCATTGAACACTGACAGCGCCTGGTGACGCTGAGGATGGTGTACCTCCCCGCGGAAAGAAACCCGGCAATTGCACTGCTGCACTGCTCCTTCCCTCCAGCCTCTTGCTAACGCTCTCCAGAGGACCACCGTGCCTTGACGGTAGAGCTTACGCCGGGCTACAGGCCCCTGAATTGGAAAACCCACAAACTACCCTCTCCGGTAAGGAGGCATCTCCAACTTGACGAAATAGCCCACCATGTGGACAAGCTTATCGGTCATCTTTCTCGGGTCCCACCAGTGTCGCCTGCCCTCCTTCCTGAGCCCTTGTTCCCTGCGGCTCCTGGCAACCCTCCTTGTCCGGCCCTTAAGAGAGGCTGTTGTCAGTTCCTCCTAAACACTTGGACTAAACAATACCCACCTCCTCCCCGATACGTCTACTCGCCTACTCTGTTGCCTCACCTCTTCATGGGCTTGGGGAAATTCATAGCGGGCAGGATCCACCAGATGAGGTCAGGAAAGAGCTACCTGGCAGGCCACCGCTCATGGAGAGATCTGGATGCCCTCGACACATGCCTCTACTGCAAGGAGGAACCTGAGTCCTTCCACCACGCCATTCTTGAATGCTCCTCGCATAAAAGAGCCAGAGACACCCACCTCTAGGGAGTTGAGTGCCTTGACGAAGGGGAACCCCTCTGGACATTACCGGAACTGCTTCACGGCCTATCCGCCTACATAGCCGCAACCTCGGTTGGCTTCCCCCCAGACATGCCTGCTCTTAGGTACTCCCCCTCCCCTGCCCGACCAGTCAGGAGCCCTATTTCCTCACTTGTTTCCTCGCTGTCGGCCTAAGGAGTTGGTGAAAGCGTACTCTTTTAGCTTCCTTGCTTGTAGGATTTCTTTATGTTTAGTTTGAATGTTTCCCTTTATAGTTAGCTATTTATGTGCTTTCCGATATGGGTTGTTCGCACTTATTGGAGACAATAGTTTGGTTTCATTTGTTTTTGTTTACTTTGGGATTAAGGTTTTGTTTACGCCATAGCTACCGCTACATGTGAGTTCTTGTACCTAAACAATGAATACATGCTGATAAAAAAAAAAAGAAAAAAAAAAAAGAAAAAAAAACCTGTTGTACAACACGCTCCGTCGCTCCTATCTTCCTCCCACATAGTTTGGCAACACCACGTCAACTATCATGGGCCCCCCCACTCACCTCTGCCCCCTCGATGGTTCTTGCCTCGAGGCATGGTTAACTCTTCCATCCTCTCTCACTTTGGCCTCACTTGTCTCTTGTCTGCTTGATGGGGGAGTTATCTGTGCTCGCCCAGTAGTCCTGTCTTGCTAATAGGAGCTCGCTTAGCTTTAGCACAGTTGGCTTTCCCTCTTCGCTTCTGGACGGCACTGGCAGTGGTGGACGTCCTTCTCTCCACTTGCATGATCCCCGTTGGGGAACGTCTTGGCTAGTAACTTCAGGGTCTGTCTTGCAGTGAGATTTGACCATACCCTCCTTGTCGCTCGGTTCAAGTTTGGTTGCCTGCCTCACCTCGTCCTTCCACCTTCCTACCGCTGGTGGGATCCCTTCCACTAAGTGATGCTATCTCTCGGAGAACAAGGGACTACATGAAAGACGTGGTAATACCGCTATAGGTTTTGGTTGGTTGGGTCAGCACTGGGGCCTTTGGCCCTTCCTCCCTTTTTCTCTTCGTTCGCATCAGCTGGTACTCTACTACTGTTGGCTGGTACTCTACTACCCTCCCCTCTTTTGCTACTTCAGGCAGCCCCTTTGGCCCTCCCGGACGGACAGCTTGGGGCTCTTGTTCTGCCAATTCCTCCTGCTTACAGTGAGGGCTCTTTCCTTTCGGTTTTTCCTGCTTGCAACCGTGGGCTATATGCCCAAGACATATGTTTATGTTACCTATTCGGCGCACCTATTCATTTTTTCGACTTCACGGGTAAGGCCTGGCCATTGGTTTGTCCCAAGTGAGTGTCATGGGTTGGGTTGGTATCTGGTCGTTGTAGGCGAGCGATTGGTTTTGGCCTTTTGTTTGGGATTACTCCGGTTTGGGTTTTCTTCTGTTCAGTAGGGGGTGTACTGTCAGGATGCGGGTTTTTCCTAGCTTCGAAGGATGGGTTTCTCGGCTTTCTGTCTTTACCGTTTGTAGATAGATGTACGGGAGACTTGTGGGGGAGTTTTTTAAACTGAGGGCTGGTTGGGTATCGGTAGCTCTAGGTGAGACCCCTCCGTGCTCAAGTCGTGGAACCTTAGGGTTGGGCACCTGGCTGCTGGTGTTAGCCTTTCAGGGGTCATGGGTTTTCTTCTGGCTACTTGAGAACAAGGTAGGGTGGAGGTACGGGTCTACATGGTGAGAGCTGATATGACCTCTGGCCTTACCTTTCTTAAAACGGATAAATAAATAAGATTATATAAAAAAAAAATAAGGACCTGTCATACAACTGCTGGGGGTATGGCCACCAAGTACCCAGATGCAAAACCCACCACCCGGTCTGCCCAATATGCGCCCTCACCCACACAAAGGTGACTCACCACTGCTAGAACCTGACATGCTCCAATAGTGGCAACCTCAAACTAGTGGCGTACTGCTGCCCCACCTCCATCCCCTTTTGTACCAACTGCTCTTCCGCCCTCCCTGCCTTCCATCAGTTGTGCACCCAACGACCAAAACCCCATCCCCTGCCCCCCTCCGAGTCCCCTCATCCCGGGGAAGAAGAAATAGATACACAGGATAATGGAGGAGAGGGTCCTTCCACTAGACCGCCTCGGTCCCAGAGCCTTACTCCTTCCGTAGACTTGAGAGATGGTCTCGCCACCAGAGTCCCCCCCAGCCTCCCTTTCTTGACCCACTTCAGAAGACCTGGAAGTATCTTCCCCGTCCCCAGCACCCCATCACGCCCCCAAGGAACTGACCACTCCTGTACCCAGGAGGACTCACTCCCACTCCAGTCCTCAAACTACCAGCGGGTTTGTCTCGTTAATGCGCGACAACCGCTCTACTCCCCCTCCTTTCCCGATTTCTACTACTCCTCTGCTGAGCACTAGCTCTTTTTCCCTCATCCAACACAACTGCATGGGTAGCTGGAATGTGTTTCTCTCACTCTTTAATGCTTTAGTCGCTTTGCCCTCTCCTCCTGTGCTTGTTGCCCTTCAAGACCCTCCTTTCTGTCGTAGAAAACTCCTACAGTTCGATGGCTTCAAGTCCATTTACCCCCCGATAGCGCTTGGGGAAAAGCCACACGTGGCGGTATTTGCACTTCGCTTCTTTTTTGCTATTGTTTCCTTGGTTCCTGTGTTTTTTGACAACCCTGCCCTGATAGCAGTGGATGTCTACACCGCGTCTGGTTTATTTGATTCCTCCCATAAAAGGTTTCGTCTGGTTAATCTTTATTCCCTTTGGACGACATCCTCGCTCTATCGCTCTGTTTCCCTAGAGGAAGCTTACCCTGATCTTGACTCCTCCACCCTTGTGGTGGGCGATTTCAATATCCACCACCCACAATGGGACCCACACTAGCCTCTTAGGAAAGGGGAGATCTGAACCTCCACTCCAGATGCAGAATGGTCGCAGGAAAGATGTTTCTTCCTCCTGAATACTCCCGGAGTGTTCACTCGATTCTCACTAGGCCAAGACCATGCACCAGCTGTGCTTGACTTGGCCTTTACCAACCAGCACATAGTACCCTTTGTGGAAACATGGGACGCGTCTCTCTAGTCTACCCGGTCGGATCGTGTCCCGATATCCATAACGCTGACGTTTCCACTTCTCTCCCCCCCCCAGCTCACACCACATTGAAAGGCTACCGACTGGACCAAGGTCATGGAGGACCTCGGCTCCCTCACGATTCTGCCACCTCCACCCCTCCCAACTCAGCAAGCACTTAGCACATGGCTTGACATCAACCTTAGCAGGATACGGTTAGTCCTCACCAGATATACACCAATGAAAAAGCCCTCTACGAGATCAAAGCCTTGGGGGTCCGACACCTTGTCTGACTTGAGGAAAGTCTACCATTCCCATGCCTGAGAGGCTCATACATCCCCTTCAGATAACACTCAGGCCTCTACTCGCTTGGCCAAAAATGCCTATTTCAAGGCTATTAAGCAGGCAAAGAAGGAGCACAGGGAACGTTTTCTGGAGAGTACTACCCCCCAAAACGTGTAGATGGCCAAATTGTTCACCTTCAGAAAACCCCCAGAGTGTTTCCCGTCCCTTCCACAGGCAACCTCACCCATGAAGCTGAATGACGCCCTGCTTTCCCACTTCTTCCCTCCTAGGCCCCCAGTGTTCTACCCACCTATTCTCAGGGCTTTCAAAGATGCACCTCCTCTACTGGCAGAAGAGATAGCCGCCATACTCAGCAAGTCCTCATCCTCCTGGGCCCCTGGTCCCGACCTTTTTCCATACTCCATTTGGAAAAAGGTTAATATATCCCGTCCCTCTATACTGGTTGAGCTACTCTCTTGGCTGGTCTTGTTCGGTTTCCACCCGGTGTCGCTCAAGATGGTGAATGGTGTGGTCCAGGACAAACCAGGCAAATCCTCCTACGACATACCTGCTTCCTTCAGAATAATTGTCCTCCTTGAAACAGTCTCCAAAATCATGGAGAGGATAATCGCAAATCATCTCTCACCCTTGGCTAGGTCACTTGGCCTGCTCCACCGCTATCAATACAGCTCCCTTCCAGGGCTTAGAACTTTTGATGCCTGCGTGACTCTGGCTCACGAAGTTCAAATGCTGCAATGGCCCCAGTTGGTTGCGTCCACCTTGTTCCTTGATATCAAGGGAGGTTTTGATAATGTCTTCCCCAATGATCTCTTCCATATGCTGCGTTCAAAGGGCATACCTCCATACCTCTGCTCCTGGGTTAGGTCCTTCCTGACAGGGAGGCAATGCTGTCTTGTTTTCCAGGGATCGCCCAGGATCTTCTAACCGGTTCAGGTTGGCACTCTACAAGGCTCGCCAATATCACCACTTATGTTTGTCATTTATGTCTCATCCCTCCACTTTCCGGTACCACATGAGTTAATCCTGTCCTATGTGGACGACTTCACGGTGACTGTTGCCTCCAACTCCTATAGGAGGAATGTCCAGCGCCTCCAACATCTGGTCAAGATGTTGACTCAAAGGGGTAGGCATCTTGAGATCTCCTTCTCTGTACCAAAAACTGAACTCATGCACTAGAGGACGCCCAGACAAAGGGACCTCGCATCCACTCTCCTAATCGTTATTGATAGACTCCTTTTGCGCCCCTCCATGGTAGTCCGTTGGCTTGGCCTCTAGTTTGAGCCAACCTCTTGCTCTCTTCGGTATGCTACCAATACCCACTTCTCGAAACATCTGGAACTTGCCCAGGGTGCATTCTCCATGCTTAAAAGGCTATCGGGTCCCAGTAAGGGGCTAGCCCCCTTCCTCTGCCACAGGCTAGTATCCTCCCTCCTCGCACCTATACTCCTCTTCGGAGCAGATCTCTTCTCACCCTCTGCAGCCATGACCAACTGGCTTGCTGTCTTTTGCAGACAGGTCCAGCGGTAGGTCACCAACTGTTTCTCCGAGACACCTACCGGTATCCTCCCCTGCGAGTTGGCCCTTCCCCTGATACAATGCCTTATTGAACACGGTTAACACCTGGCGGTGCTGAGGATAGTGTGCCTCCTCCTGGAAAAAAATCTGGCCACTGCATATATGCACTGTTCCTTCCCTACAACTTCTTGCTACCGCTCCCCGGAGGATCACCGGGCCTTGACGGTTGGGCTTACGCTGGACTACAGGCCCCTGAATTGGAAAACCTGCGAGCCTTCCCCTCAGGTAAGGAGGCATCTCCCACTTGATGCAATAGCCCACCATGTGGGCAAGCTTGTCGGTCATCTTTCTAGGGTCCCACTAGCATCGTCTGCCCTCCTCCCTGAGCCCCTACCCCCTGCGGCCCCTAGTGACAGTCCTTTTCCAGCCCTCAAGCAAGGCTGTCGTCAGTTCCTCCTAAACGTATGGACCAAACAATACCCACCTCTACCCCGATATGTCTACTCGCCCACTCTGTCGCCCTACCCGTTCATGGGCTTGGGGAAATTCATAGCAGGCAGAATCCACCAGATGAGGTCAGGAAAAAGCTACCTGGCCGGCCACCACTCCTGGAGAGATCCGGATGCCCACGACACGTGCCCCTACTGTGAGGAGGAGTCTGAGTCTTTCCACCACGCTATTCTCGAATACCCCTCGCATAATAGAGCCAGAGACACCCACCTCCCGGGAGTCGAGTACCTGGATGAAGGGAAACCCATCTGGACATTGCCGGAACTGCTGCACGGCCTATCCGCCTATATATTCACCACTTCGGTCGGCTTCCCCCTGGAGATGCCTGCACTAAGAGATCCCTCCTCCGAGGCCCGACCCATTGGGAGTCCCACTTCCGCATTCAGCTCCTCGTCCTCAGCCTATGCCATGGAGCGAAAGTACACTTTTTTGGTTTCCTTGCTTGTAGGATTTCTTCTTGTTTAGTTTGAATGTTTCCCTTTATAGCTCGCTGTTTATGTGCTTAGCGATATCAGTTGTTTGCACTTATTGGAGGCACTAGTTTGGTTTCTTTTGTCTTTGTTTGTTTTGGGATTACGGTTTTGTTTACACTATAGCTACCACTGTATGTGAGTTCTTGTACCTAAACAATGAATACATGATTAAAAAAAAAAAAAGAACAAAAAAAAAGGACCTGTTGTACAACACACTTTGTCACTCCTATTTTCCTCCCACATAGTTTGGCAACACCATGGTAACTATTGTGGGCCCCCCCCACTCCCCTCTACCCCATCGATGGTTTCTACCTAGGGGCATGGTTAACTCTTCCATCCTCTCCTGCCCTCGCCACGCCTGTCTCTTGTCTGCTTGATGGGAGAGTTATCTGGGCTCACCCAGTTGTCCCATCTTGCTAATAGGGGCCCGCTTAGCATTGGCATGGTCGGCTTCCTCTTTTCATTTCTGGACTGCACTGGCAGTAGTGGACGTCCCTCTCTCTACTTGTATGATTCCCGTTGGGAAATGCCTCGGCTAGTAACTTTGCAGTCTGTCTTGCAGTGTGATCTGACCATACCCACCTAGTTGCTCAGTTCAAGTTACGGTCGACTTCTTCTCCTTGCCCTTCCACTTCCCTACCACCGGTGGGATCTCTTCCTCTAAGTGACGCTATCTCTCAGAGAACAAAGGACTACATGAGAGATATGGTAATACGGCAGTGGTTTGTTTTCAGATGGGTCAGCACTGGAGCCTTTCGCCCTTCCTCCCATTTTGTCTATGGTCATGTCGACTGGTATCCTATTACTGTCGGCTGGTACCCTACTGCCTCATCCTCTTTTACTGTCTTGTGCGGACCCTCCAGCCCTCCAGGACGGATGGCTTGGGACTTTTATTCCGCCAATACCTCCTGCTTTCAGCGGCTGCTCTTTCCTTCTGGTTTGTCCTACTCGCGATCGAAGGGCTTTATATTCAAGGCATACATTTATGCCATCTAAGTAGATGCGCCTATTCACTATTTCGACTTCCCGAGGCGTGGGTGGATCCGGAATGGTCTGATGGGAATTTGGTTGTTGTAGGTGAGGGATTGGTTTTGGCCTTTGGTTTGGGGTTTCTTTGGTTTGGGGTTTCTTCTGTTCTGTGGGGGGTGTGCTGTTGGGATGGGAGTTTTCCTTGCTTTGAAGAATGGGTTTCTGGGCTTTCTGTCTTTACTGTTTGTAGATGGCCGTGCGGGAGACTTGTAGGGGAGTTTTTTAAACTGAGGACTGGTTGGGTGTTGGTGACTCTAGGTGAGACCCCTCCATGTTCAAGTCATGTGGTCCTAGGAGTGGGCACCTGGCTGCTGGCGTATGCCTTTCTGGGGTCACGGTTTTTCTTCTGGCTACTTGAGAACAAGGTGGGGTGGAGGTGTGGGTCTGTATGGTGCAAGCTGGTATGACCTCGGGCTATACTTTTATTAAAACGGATAAATAAGTAAGCTGATAAAAGAAAAAAAAAAAAGAAAAAAAAAAGAACCTGTCATACAACACACTCCATCACTCCTATTTTCCTGCCACAAAGTTTGTCAATACCACGTCAGCTATCGGAGGCTCCCCCCACTCCCCTCTGCCCCCTCGATGGTTCCTGCCTAGGGGCATAGTTAACTCTTTCATCCTCTCCTGCTTTGGCCTCACTTGTCTCTTGTCTGCTTGATGGAGGAATTATCTGGAGTGGCCTAGTAGTCCTGTCTTACTAATAGGTGCTTGCTTAGCTTTGACACGGTCGGCTTCCTGCCTTCGTTTCCTGACGGCGCTGGCAGTGGTGGCTGTCTTTCTCTCCACTTGTGTAATCCCAATTGGGGAACGCCTCAGCTAGTAACTTTGGGGTTTGTCTCGCGGCGAGACTTGGCCATACCCTCCTAGTTGCCCAGTTCAAGTTTGGTTATCTTCCTCACCTCGCCCTTCCACCTTCCTACCACTGGTGGGATCCCTTCCACTAAGTGATACTATCTCTTGGAGAACAAGGGACTACATGAGAAACCCAGTAATCCGGTAACGGTTCGGTCTAAGGTCGGGTTTGCACAGGTGCCTTTGGCCCTGCCTCCCTTTTCCACTTCGGTCGTGTTGGCTCGCACCCTACTGCCTTCTCTCCTTGGCTGGTATCCAACTACCTCCTCCCTCCGCCGCATGGTGTTCCAGGGTTTCGGCCTGCTGCCTGCTTGTGGTCGATCTTTGGCTGGCACCCTACTCCTTGGGAGCACCCCCTCTGCCAGACATCTACTCCTTGGGCCTGGCACTATGGCCTCTGTTCTCGATTGGCGGGCCATGGTATTGCACTACTTCTGTGGCTTAGCTAGTTGGGGGTACTCAGGCTTAGGGCTCTTTGCCGGCCACCCACTTCGGGGGCGGTTATTTAAAAAATGGCAAATCTGGTGGTACGGTGGACAGTTGCTGATTTTCTTTGTGGTCCTCACGGGTCTAGTAGTTTATGGGATGGAGTTTTTCCTAATCATTTCCTGCCTAGCTTGTTTGATTTCCTTCCTGTTGGCTATGTGTAGTTAGAGGGTGAGGTTTTCCTTCAGGTGAGGAATCTTGTTGGACTTTTGGTTGGCTTCTAGGCGAGATCATTTTGTATTCAAGTTATGAGGCCTACGTGCTGGGTACCTGAGTTGATCACTCTTGGAGTATGTGTGGTTGGGCCCATACCAGAGGGCTTTGAGGGTACGGGTTCTCTCTTGGTCCGGGGTGGAGGAGTTTTCTTAACGCCGTAGCTAGCACTGCATGCGATGTTCTTGTACCTTAAACAAGTAACTAAATGATTATAATAAAAAAAAGAAGAAAAAAGGACCTGTCATACAACATATTCAGTTTCTCCTATTTTCCTCCCATATAGTTTGGCAATACCATGTTGGCTATTGTAGGCTCCCCTCACTCCCTTCTGCCCCTTCGATGGTTCCTACCTAGGGGTACGGTCAACTCTTCCATCCTCTCCCACTTTGGCCTCGCTTGTCTCTGGTCTGCTTGATGGGAGAGTTATCTGGGCTCGCCCAGTAGTCCTGTCTTGCTAATAGGGGCTCACTTAGCTTTGGCACGGTCGGCTTTCTCTCTTCGCTTCTGGACGGTTCTCGCAGTGGTGGACATCCCTCTCCCTACTTACACGATCCCTGTTGGAGAATGCCTCGGCTAGTATCTTCGGGGTCTGTCTCGCAGTGAGATTTGACCATACCTACCTAGTCACTCGGTTCAAGTTTGGTTGCCTTTCTCACCTTGCCCTTCTGCCTCCCTACCCGCGGTGGGATCCCTTCTACTAAGTGAAGCTATCTCTCGGAGAACCAGACACTATATGAGAGATGTGGTAATACGGTAATGGTTTGGTTTTGGTTGGGTCAGCACCGTGGCCATTGGCCCTTCCTCCCTTTTTCTCTTCCGTTGCCTCGGCTCATACTCTACTACTCTGAGCTGGTACCCTACTACCTCACCCTCTTTTGCTACCTTGGGCAGACCCCTCAGCCCTCCTGGACAGACAGCTTGGGGCTTTCATTCCGCCAATACCTCCTGCTTACAGTGGGTGCTCTTTCGTTCTGGGTTCTCCTGCTCGCGATCGAAGGGCTATATGCCCAAGGCATACGTTTATACCACCTGAGTGGATGCACCTATTTGCTATTTCGACTTCACGAGGCGTGGGTAGATCCGAACTTGTCTGTCCAGGAATTTTGTTGTTGTAGGCGAGGGATTGGTTTCGGACTTCGGTTTGGGGTCTCCTTGGTTTAGGTTTTCCTTCGACTCAGTTGGGGGTCTGCTGCCATGGTGGTGGTTTTCCTTGCTTTGAAGAATGCGTTTTTTAGGCTTTCTGTCTTTACTGTTTGTAGATGGCCATGCGGGAGACTTGCGGGGGAGTTTTTTAAACCGAGGACTGATTGGGTGTTGGTAGCTCTAGGCGAGATCCCTCTGCATTCAGGTCATGGGCTTTTAGGAGTGGGCACCTGGCTGCTTGCATATGTCTTTCTGGAGTCACAGTTTTTCTTCTGCCTGTTTGAGAACAAGGCAGGGTGGAGGTGCGGGTCTACATTGTATGAGCTGATATGACTCCTGGCCATACTTTTGTTAAAACGGACAAATAAATAAGATATTGAAAAAAAGAAAAAAAGAACCTGTTATACAACCTACTGCGAAGAGGAACCTGAGTCTTTCCACCACACCATTCTCGACTGCCCCTCCCACAACAGAGCCAGAGATGCCCACCTCCTGGGGGTATAGTGCCTGGATGAAGGGGAGCCCAACTGGACATCACTGGAACTGCTTCACAGCCTATCTGCCTACATATCCGCCACTTTGGTCGGCTTCCCCCCAGACACACCTGCACTGCGAGATCTCTCCTCCGGGGCCTGACCTGTTGGGAGTCTCTCTTCCCCACTCGGCTCCTCGTTCTCAGTCTAAGCTCTGGATCGAATGTACACTTGTTTGGTTTCCTTGCCTGTAGGATCTCTCTATGTTTTAGTTTGAATCTTTCCTTTTATAGCTAGCTGTTTATATGCTTTGCGATATGGGTTGTTCGTACCTGTTAGACTTACTGGTTTGGTTTCTTTTGTTTTTGTTTGCTTTGAGATTAATGTTTTGTTTACTCCATAGCTACCACTGCATGCGAGTTCTTGTACCTAAACAATGAATACATGATGATAAAAAAAAAAAAAAGAAAAAAAAAAAAAGGACCTATTGTACAACACGCTCTGTCGCTCCTATTTTCCTCCCACATAGTTTGGCAACACCACGTCAGCTATCGTGGGCCCCCCCCACTCTCCTCTGCCCACTCGATGGTTCCTGCCAAGGGGCACAGTTAACTCTTTCATTCTCTCCCGCTTTGGCCTTGGTTGTCTCTTGTCTGCCTGATGGGGGAGTTTTCTGGGCTGGCCCAGTAGTCCTGTCTTGCAAATGGGGGCTCACTTGACTTTGGCACCGTTGGCTTCCTCCCTTCATTTCCGGATAGTGCTGGCAGTGGTGGATGTTCTTCTCCCCACTGGCACGATCCCTGTTGTGGAACGCCTTGGCTAGTAACTTCAGGGTCTATCTCGCGGTGAGACTTGGCCATTCCCTCCTAGTCGCCTAGTTCAAGTTTGGTTGCCTTCCTCACCTCGCCCTTCCACCTCCCTACTGCCAGTAGGATCCTTTCCACTAAGTGATGCTATTTCTTAGAGAACAAGAGACTTTATAAAAGGCGCCATAATACGGTAACGGTTCAGTCTACAGTCAGGTTTATACATGGGCCTTTGGCCCTACCTCCATTTTCCACTTTGGTCATATCGGCTCGCACCTGACTACCTTTTCTCCTTTGCTGCTACCCTACTACCTCCTCCCTCCGCTGTGTGGTGTTCCAGGGTTTCGGCCTGCGGCCTGCCCGTGGTCGATTTTTGGCTGGCATCCTACTGCTTGGAGGCACCCTCTCTGCCAGACATCCACTCCTTAGGCCTGGCACTATGGCCTCAGTTCTCGATTGGTGGGCCTTGGTATTGCACTACTTCTGTGGCTTGGATGGTTGGGGGTACTTGGCCTTAGGGCTCTTTACCGGCCGCCCAATTCAGGGGCGGTTCTTTAAAAATGGAAAATCTGGTGGTATGGTGGGCAGTTGTTGATTTTCTTTCTGGCCCTCATGGGTCTAGTAGTTTATTGGATGGAGTTTTTCCTTATGCTTTCCTACTTAGCTTGTTTGGTTTCCTTCCTGTTGGCTACGTGTAGTTAGTGGGTGGGGTTTTCTTTTGAGCGAGAAATCTTCTTGGGCTTTTAGTTGCCTTCTAGGCAAGATCCTTTTGCGTTCAAATCATGAGGCCTGTGGGCTGGGCACCTGAGTTGAGCACCCTTGCAGTGTGTGTGGTTGGGCCCATACCGGACGGTCTTGGGGTTACGGGTTTTCTCTTGGTCTGGGGTGGAGGAGTTTTCTTAACGCCATAGCTAGCGCTACATTCGATGTTCTTGTACCTTAAAGAAGAAACCAAATGATTATAAAAAAAAAAACAAGAAAAAAAAAGGTCCTGTTGTACCATATGCTCCGTCATATCTATTTTCCTCCCACATAGTTTGGCAACACCACGTCGGCTATTGTAGGCCCCCCCCACTCCCCTCTGCCCCCTCCATGGTTTCTGCCTAGGGGCACGGTTCACTCTTCCATCCTCTTCTGCTTTGGCCTCGCTTGTCTCTTGTCTGCTTGATGGGAGAATTATCTGAGCTCGCCCAGTAGTCCTGTCTTGCTAATAGGGGCTTGCTTAGCTTTGGTACGGTCGGCTTCATCTCTTCGCTTCTGGATGGCGCTGGCAGTGGTGGAGGTCCTTCTCTCTACTTGCATGATCCCCATTGGGTGAAAGCCTCTGCTAGCAACTTCGGGGTCTGTCTTGCGGTGAGATTTGACCATACCATCCTACTTGCATGGTTCAAGTTTTGGTTGCCTTCCTCACCTCGCTCTTATGCCTCCTTACCACCAGTGAGATCCCTTCCACTAAGTGACGCTATCTCTCAGAGAACAAGGGACTACATGAGAGACGTGGTAATATGGCCATGGTTCAATCTATGGGCGAGTTTGTGCAAGGCCCTTTGGCCCTACCTCCACTGTCCACTTTGGTCGCGTCGGCTTGCACCCTACTGCCTTCTCTCCTTAGCTGGTATTCTACTACCTCCTCCCTCCGCCACGTGGTGTTCTGGGGCTTCGGCCAGCTGCCTGCCCGCGGTCGATCTTTGGCTGGTACCCTACTCCTGGGCGGCATCTGCTCTGCCTTTCACCCACTCCCAGGACCTGGTAATATGTCCTCTATTCTCAGTTGGCAGGCCATGGTATTGCACTACTGCTGTGGCTTAGCTGGTTGCGGGCGCTTAGCCTTAGGGCTCTTCACCGGCCTCCCACTTCAGGGGCGGTTCTTTAAAAACGGCAGATCTGGTGGTACGTGGACAGTTGCTATTTTTTTTTTTGGCTCTGACGGGTCTAGTAGTTTACGGGATATAGTTTTTCCTTATTCTTTCCTGCCTAGCTTATTTGGTTTCCTTCCTGTTAGCTATGTGTAGTTGGTGGGTGGGGATTTCTTTCAGACGAGGAATCTTCTTGGGCTTTTGGTTGGCTTTTATGTGAGACCCCTTCGCGTTCAAGTTGTGATGTCTGCAGGCTGGGTACCTGTATTGATCACCCTTGGAGTGTGTATGGTTGGGCCCATACCAGAGGGTCTTGGTGGTATGGGTTTTCTCTTGATCTGGGGTGGAGGGGTTTTCTTAACGCTATAGCTAGTGCTACATGCGATGTTCTTGTACTTTAAATAAGTAACAAAATCATTTTTTTTTTTAAAAAAAAAAAGGACCTGTCGTACAAGCTGCAGAGAGAAGGTTCTTTGTCGCTTTCACATCTCTTGCCCTTTACAATTAGGGCAAAGACATTCCAGCTTCCTTTCCCGACACCGCAGTAATAGTCCTTATTGAGGCCAACTTCCCTCTCCCTAAAGCTTTCATGGCCAAGGTCAACAAATGTGGCACTATAACCCTCCTCGCCCTTGACCCTCACATACCGGGTACAGTATATCCTCTCTCCTATGAGGTCCTTTTCTTTCCTCTCACCGAATCCTACTCCTTGCGTAATAACCAGTCCCTCTGCTTCCATCTAGCACCCAACAAAGTGCAGCTAGTAATTAACTCTCCCACCTTCTCTTTTCTCCCTGAAGACCAGGAAACCTTGCAGAAATTTTGAGCAAAACCATTCTGAATGTTAAGAAGGTACAGATTCTCTCAGCCCGGTTCCTCATACAAGATGAGGAAATATGCTTCTCTAAAGCAAATACCTTGTACATTGTTGTGGTTGTGCCCTTGGATGTGAAGAAGATGGTGGGTAGGACCATCTTGCTCGCGTCCAGATGCTAGATCAAATGTGCTTTCTCTGAGAACAAATTCACCTGCTGCAAGAACTGCTGGGACTCCAGCTACCAAGCAGCTAGATGCAAGACAGACTACTCTATCTGCCCCACATACGCCCTCAGCCATACCAAGACAGCTCATCGCTGCCAGAACCCAACTTGCCTCAAAGGTAGAAACTTTAAGCCAGTTGTTAACTGCTACCCCACCTTAGTCCCCTGGTGCTCCAACTGCTCTTCCACTCACCCTGCCTTCAACACATCCTGTATCTAATACCCACAACCTCCCATACTACCTCCACTCGTGTCCCCTCCCCCTGGGGAGAAAGCAAGAGACAGGCAGGACGATGGAGGAGAGTGTCTTTCCTCTGGACCTCTATGGCCCCAACATCTTGTTCCTCCTGTAGATCTGGGAGATGGCCTCTCCCATCCCAGTGAGAAGCGCGCCCTCTCACTATCTAAGCGCACTTGGC